>NC_053490.1:205780766-205823266 GCF_905171775.1 Rana temporaria | reverse complement strand
CTTCTTTTTATTTTATTTTTTAATACAGGAAGGAAAGGAAAAGGGAAAGGGAAGAAAAAAAGGAACTGCTACCACCACCAGTTCTCAAAGTTATCCCGATTTTAGATAGGACTCTAGCTACAAAAACAACAGAGTAGGAGTCCATTTGAAGACCCCCTAGGCCAAAAGAGGGACAAACCAGTTCGCTCATAGCGTAGACCATCAGTGCGCAATGTTAAATGCTAGGGACAGTGTACTGGATGGAAACGTGGGACGTTCCCAGGCTAGAACAAAACAAAAGCATTCTCAGAGGCAATGTGGCAATGTGTACAGTGACAGAGAGGTTTTCCACTGGCTAAGAACAGGATATTTGTCAGGATGCGATTTGGACCAAAGCAAAGCAAAAAAAAAAAAAAAAGCGAAGGATTTAAGCACTCCAAATACACTCACACTTTAAATAAGTGTAAAGTGACATACTTCAGCATTACCATTGAAGTGTATGTTGACCTTCTCAGTTTTGAAGAAAAAAAAAAAAGGCCACAATACAAAACTTCCATTAAAACTGGAACTTTAGGGGGTAAAAAGAAATAATTGGTGAACAGTAAAAAAAAAAAAAAAAAAAAAAAAATCAGTTTTGACAATAAAAAAAAAAAAAAAAAAGCTTTGACAATAAAACCTGGCAGTCGAGTGGTTACTATGCACATCTGCACCAGATTCTGAGCACCAGTTTTAATAAATCTCCCCCACTATGTCTCTTCTGCATTAAAGTTTCTTACTTGCCAATCCGCCTTGGCACAGATTAGTGTGCAATTTCAGTAATGTCAAGATAAATAATGTAATAAGCTGACAATCAGTACCTGGGAAGCAGACCGGCTATAGAGGTCAGCGGCGGCCTGAAGGGAGCTCCAGGACACCAGAGTGCTGGAGTGAAGTCGACTATTCTACTTTAAGTACACCTCCATTTTAAAGCCTACAGGCATTTGGAAATGGCTTGTCAAATGGAAAAAAATAAAATGGCCCAGCAGCTGGTTCAGCCCCTTAGTGAGCCACTTAGAGCCTGAGCCACCCACTCCCACCCCCTACACAGCCCAGTGCTCCAGTGAGTGCTGGAGGGGCAGAGCAGAAAGCTGGTGACCAAGTCACCAGCTCTTTGAAGGCTGAAGACTGAGAGCTGAGCAATGAGAGGTGTTTGATCGCTCTGTTCTCCGTCTTAGAGGTGGCAGGGACAACTGCAGCTGGGATCGGTGCTGCAGCCATCTAGGCGAGTAGAATTTTTTTTTTTAAAGCCATACCTCTTAATGGTGGCTATATACGCTTCAGTAAACCATTAATTTCTTTGTTAATCAATCTCTGATAGAAAGTAAACCAATCTAAAGTTGACAACCCATTCCATCGATATGATACACACAGGGAAGTGGATTTCGATCCATAGATAACTCACAATCATAAAGCTACTCTATCTTATCAATCATATCTTTGTCTCCATGTACTCTGATCAATTGAAAGTTGATCCTATTCATGAACACAGTATCCAAGTGCTTCCGATCAATGCAAAATGATTGATAATTTTTCCCTGGACAATCGGCTCGGATTTATTAGATCAAAATCTGGTGTAAATTGATCAGATGGAAAGTTATGGCTATTTATTGGGTTTGTGGATTTGATCACTTGAATCGCACATCAAATGAGGTGAAGCTGTGGTGATATCCATCATCCAATCATGTGCAAGCAAGAAAAAAAAAAAAAAAAAAAAACTTTTCTTGCTTGCATTTTTCTTTCGTGCACATGATTGGTTATTTGCAAAGTGAAAATTGCACTGCACTCCTTAAAAAGGAGTTGAAAAGTCAGAAGTTTTTTTTAGCTCAATGCATTAAAAAGGTTGTAAATCCTCGTGTTTTTTCACCTTAATGAATCCTATGCATTAAGGTGAAAAAACACCCTGCAGTGTCAGGCCCCCCTCGATTTACTTACCTGAGTCCCGAATTTCCATTGGAGCGATCCCGCGTCGCTCTCTCCACGGCGTCTCGGCTCTTCATTAGATAGATTGATAGCAGCGCATCCATCGGCTCCTGCTGCTGTCAATCAAATCCAATGACGCGGCCGCCGGGCCGAGTAATACACTCAGCGTCTATGGACGCCGAGCGTATGACACAGGAGCGCACCTGCAAGTTAAAGCGGAGATCACCCTCAAACCGAACTTTCTGTCCATCATATCTGCAGCCTTAATAAATCCCTGTAACGTTGTCATTTTTTTTTTTTTAAGATCTGTACCCTTACCTGTATTCAGCATGACGTCCGGGTCTTCTTCCCTGCGGGGAGTGGGCGTGTCGCTCCTTTTTCCCCCACGGGGAGCTCTGCGCAATGTCTTCTGGGAGTTACGTCTCAAGATTCCCAGGAGACGATCTGAACCAGCAAGAGGTGTATTCTCTCGCTATCGCGGGTCACGTGACGTGAGTGCTACACTACTATCTTT
Organism: Rana temporaria; assembly: GCF_905171775.1. NCBI lineage: Eukaryota > Metazoa > Chordata > Amphibia > Anura > Ranidae > Rana > Rana temporaria. The sequence goes on along the minus strand of NC_053490.1, from coordinate 205,820,814 downwards.
ATTACTAAACATTGCACATAGTGAAAAAAATGTGAGAAACCGCGGAACCCCCGCTTTAACTCCTCTGGAGAGCGCTTTCCAGAGGCGGTTATCTATTGCGGGGAGGAGCCCCAAGAACTGCCGTGGGACCCCAGGAGAGGATGATCGGGGCCCCTCTGTGCAAAATGAACTGCACAGTGGAGGCAAGTATAGGTCTTTTTTTTTTTTTATAACACACACACACACAAAGCTTTAATATCACTTAAAGATATAAAGCCTTCTGTGTGCAGCAGCAGCCCCCAGCTCCCCTAATACTTACTTGTGTCCCATCTCTGTCCGCGAACATCTCAGCCGTTGAGATTCTCCCTCCTGATTGGGGGAGAGGAGATGAGAGGCCATAGCTCAGTGTCTGAATGGTGACCACATGGCAAGCTGCTTGCTATAGAGGCACTCAACAGGGAAGCGTCAGAAGCACAGAAGGGGGACCCGAGAAGAGGAGGATCCAGGCTGCCCTGTGCAAATCCACTGCAACAGAGCAGGCAAGTAGAACATGTTTTTGTTTTTTTTCCCCTTCAAAACAAAAAAGGGACTTTACAATCACTTTAACCACTTCCATACCGGGCCTATTCTGGCACTCCTCTCCTACATGTAAAAACCATAATTTTTTGCTACAAAATTTAGAACCCCCAAAAAAAATATTTTTAGCAGACACTCAAGGGAACCTTTTATCTTGCGGTATTTGCGCAACAATTTTTCAAACGATTTAAAAAACAGTAAGGGCTTTTTTTTTTGTGGGCCGTATGTCCGTATTTCATCCATCCATTTTCGGATGAAATACGAATACATGTATCCCTACGGGATTGCTGATGTCAGCAATTGCAGTAAAATCTTATTTTTCCAGCCGTCTGCGGATCGGATGAACACCGACAGACAGTCCGTGTTCATCTGATCCCCCGATAGAGAGCGATGATCTGACAGGTTGATCCATGCACAGTGTGCAGGGACCACCCTGTCATCTGCCGGCTCAGTGGGGATCAACGGAGCGATCCCCGCTGAGCAAGTGAATGTTAAATGGCACGAATCCTTGCGTGATCCGTACATGAAAGGGCCCTTAAGTTAGCCCAATTATTTTGTATGTGAAAGATGTTACGCCAGTCCTCCAGATGGTGGCTATGATCATTTCCCCCCCCCCCCTCTTTTTTTCTGTATACCCTATTTTTTGTTTTGAAAAACTTAATAAAAAATATTGGAAACGAAAGATGTTACGCAGAGTAAATAGATACCCAACATGTGACGCTTTAAAATTACCCACTTTTATGGAATGGCGCCAAACTTCGGTACCTCAAAAATCTCCATAGGCGACACTTACATTTTTTTACAGGTTACCAGTTTAGAGTTACAGAGGAGGACTAGTAATAGAATTGTTGCTCACATTTTAACGCACGCAGTGATACCTCACATGTGTGGTTTGAACAGTGTTTACATATGCAAGTGGGACTTGTGTGTGCGTTTGTTTCTGAACACGCGAGCCACCGGGGCGTTTTAAAAAATGTTATTCCTATTACAAGGCATGTAAACATGCCTTGTAATAGGAATCCTGCTTGACTGGTCCTCTTTATGGAGAGATGCGGGGTCAATAAGACCCCACATCTCTCTCCTCCAGGCTGGAAAGCATGAATTCACAATCTCACGCTTACCAGCCGTGATCGCGGCCTTGTTTACCACCGCGGCCCAGGCCTCTGATGGTCGTCATCCAGCAGAGGCCGATTCTTTCTCCGGGTCCCCGATAGCACAGGAGAGGCCGGAGAAGCACCAGATGGCAGCGGGAGGGGGTGGTATGTCCCCTCCCGTCGCCTGTAAGAATGATCAAGCGGCTGAACTGCTGCTATAATCGTTCTTATGGTGCACAGGATCGCTGACTGAAAAAAAAAAGGATATCTGAATGATGCCTGTAGCTGCAGGCATCATTCAGATATTCCCACTGAAAGTCAAAGATGTCATATGATGTCCTTGGGCTGGAAGTGGTTAAAGTAGCATTCCCGGATATCACCAACTAAGCCTATAACTGCTCCCACCTCCTAACACCTATACAAACCTGTATAAAAAAATATATATATATATAATTAATAATATACTTACCCCATTTTCAGCCTGCTCTGTTCTGGTCAGGTGATCTCCCTTGTGTCAGCTAGCTTTGGCTGCAGGGGAGAGGAGAGCGCACTCCAACACCAGAAATGACCGAGTGGTGACATCACCCAAAGGCTCACTTGGGACATTGTCTGCACTCCCTCCTCTCCCCAAAGTCATTCTAACAGAGGGGGGTGATCATGTGACTGGCCACATAGGCAAATATATGCATCTTTCTTCTACAGGTTAGTTAATACAGGTGTTAAAGGCGGTGGGAGCAGTTTTAAGATATCCCAGAATTCCAATTTATCCTTGCAAAGTGAGGCGCCTACAGTATTACCTTTAGAAAATCAAGGTCCATGCTTTGCTGGTATAGTATACACACAGTAACTTCTGGCTGTCATTTGCTTGCAAATGTGTAGATGGGGGCAACAGAAAAATCTTGCTAAAATGAGAATCGTGATTTTTTTTTTGCTTTGAAGATAGATCACGATCCTCTCACGAGTCTCATAGCGCAACATCATCTTTCACATTAAACAAAAAAATTGGGCTAACTTTATTGTTTTTTATTAATTGAAGTGTATTTTTTTCCCCCAAAAAAAATTGTGGTTGAAAGAGAATATATATATATATATATATATATATATAGGGTTCCAAGTAATTTTCTACCAAAAAATTCTGGCTTTACCTTTGTAACAAAACAAGTGTCAGAAAAAGGTTTAGACTTTTACAGGCCAAAGTTTTATCCCTTTGATCCAAGAAGGAAGAGTTACAATGTTTCTACTTATCTACTAGCACAGACAATGTTGTTAAAAACTTTTTTGTGCAGCTCATATACATATATTAAATAAGACATAATAAAAAATAATAAATAATAAAAACACAACACTACCTGCAGGTCTGTTTTCAACCATTTTGAATCAAATCTTGATTGCGCAACCAGAGTGAATGCTTCTGAAGACATATTGCTTGCACGTTCCTGCCTAAAAAAGGAAACAAGTGAATTAGGCTCTGAACTAAAGCTGGCCGTATAGTTAAATTCTCATTCGAACATTCGTATGGAAAATTATGAAAAATCATTTGTCATGCTTGAGTCATCTAAATTTTGTTCGAAAGCCTGTAAAATGTCATCCATACCTGCCGTTTGACAGAAATATTAAACACAATTTTCCCAAACCAAAACCACACTCACACTCAGAAATTCATTCAAGAAACATTATCCAACGACGCTTCCTGATGACATTGTGAAACGAAACATACGTTGAGGTGCATTCCAGTCACGTTACTTTCGGCGTTCTGTCGAGACGTGCCCCCCATCGAGTAGGGCCCACGCATGCGCAGGACGGAGCCGCACCCCAGCTGAGTTGACAATCGGGCACTATTCGATGGGGGGCACCAACACCTGAAGTCCCGTGACTGGTATGCGCACGCGCCATGGTTACGTCAGCCCAGCTGTTGTGCTATGACGTACGGCGCACGCGCAGTTCATCCCAAGCACTATTCGATGGGGGGGCAAGGGGAACGTCGACAGAACAGACAGGTCCCAAAGTTATGTTTTTATTCCAACCACGGCAGTAGAGCACACGCCAACCCACGAGCGCAAGCCAGGCAGTGAAGGTTCCTGCTTAGCGATACATGCTAGCTATCCTCAGTGTCGGGAGAAGGCACATATCAATGCAAGCAGGTATTCGGTTACTTGTTTTTATTAACTATTAAAACTATTTCACGCTATGGATCCTGCCTTCTCTTATTTTTGATGGGCATCATGGAGGAGAGGAGAGGTGGATATAAACAAAGGCTCCTGTTATCTCCATTGATGTTCAAGCAAGTCTAAAGACACTACCTACTTCTTTTTAATTAAAGAGATGATATTCGACTGGCAAGTAGGAAATCTTTATCAAGCATGTCGGGTGTATTCTGCAGATTTACTGCCATATGGTGAAGGCGTCATCATGTTTATGAATATCTATCACTGAATAACTTATGGACGTCACAAAGGACTGCTTTATTATTCAATCATAATATAACCGAGCATGTTGTACTTTATTATTGTTTACGAGATGAATTGTCTATTATATGTTATTGTTGAAGCCATTTAGCTGGATTCAGGATGGCGGGCGCATAGTTGCGGCGGCGTAGCGCATGGCATTTACACTACGCCGCCGTAAGTTTGCAAGGCAAGTACTGTATTCACAAAGTACTTGCCTGCAAAGTTACGGCGGCGTAGCGTAAATGGGGCCGGCGTAAGCGCGCCTAATTCAAATGAGGATGTGGGGGGCGTGTTTTATGTATATGAAGTGTGACCTGACGTGATTGAAGTTTTTTAAGAACGGCGCATGTGCCGTCCGTGTACATATCCCAGTGTGCATTGCGGCTAAGTACGCCGCACAGACCTATTGGTTTCGACGTGGACGTAAATTACGTCCAGCCCTATTCACGGACGACTTACGCAAACGACGTAAAATTTTCAAATTTTGACGCGGGAACGATGGCCATACTCAACATTGGCTACGCCACCTAGGGGGCATGTTTATCTATCTCTTACGGAAACGGCGTATCTTTACTGCGACGGGCGGACGTACGTTCGTGAATAGGCGTATCTAGTGATTTACATATTCTACGCTGAACGCAATGGGAGCGCCACCTAGCGGCCAGCCTAAATATTGCACCCTAAGATAGGACGGCGCAAGCCGTCCTATCTTAGATAGGTTTAAGTGTATGTCTGTTTGAGAATACACTTAAACTTAGGACAGCGCAAATTCCGAGTTAGGTCGGCGTATCTACTGATACGCCGGCCTAACTCTTACGGAATCCAGCTAATTGTGTTCACACACCACTACATTAGCGCCCCCTCACTTCCGTTCATTATCCATCCTGCTCCTTTAACGCTTCTCATCCTTACTATCAATTTATCCAGAGCGGACTTTTCAACTTTTTAGTAGATGTTGGCAAGTTTATTAACACACTGCCTTAAATTTATTCTTTTAAAGCAGTAGTAAACTCAGCCATTTATTTATTAAATCCATGTAGCCAGTACACAAAAGCACAAACTTTCATACATGCACATTGATTATTATTATTATTATTATTATTGAAGGGGGATGTAGTCTCGTGGGATTGCAGGAATGCAACGAGACTGGAAGATGAAGCCATGGCATCGGAGGCACAGTCTGGAAAGGACTGGCGGCACACAGATCATGCCGTGAATAGCCACTGGTATGCGCAAGTGACATCATTAGAGAGAACATTGCTCGATTACCTGAAAAAGGGCAAAAGATTAGGCAGAATATAAAAACAGAAGCATGCACATTGTCTCACAGTGATTTAACCACTTAAGACCCGGACCAAAATGCAGGTAAAGGACCAGGCCCCTTTTTGCGAATCGACACTGCGTCGCTTTAACTGACAGTTGCGCGGTCGTGCGATGTGGCTCCCAAACAAAATTGGCGTCCTTTTTTTCCCCCCACAAATAGAGCTTTCTTTTAGTGGTATTTGATCACCTCTGCATTTTTATTTATTTTTTTTTTTTTTTGCGCTATAAACAAAAATAGAGCTACAATTTTGAAAAAAAATGCAATATTTTTTACTTTTTGCTATAATAAATATCCCCCAAAAATATATAAAAAAACTTTTTTTTTTCCCTCAGTTTAGGCCGATACGTATTCTTCTACATATTTTTGGAAAAAAAAAAAACGCAATAAGCATTTATCAATTGGTTTGCGTAAAATTTATAGCGTTTACAAAATAGGGGATAGTTTTATTGTATTTTCATTATTTTTTTTTTTTTACTACCAATGGCGGCAATCAGCGATTTTTTTCATGACTGCGACATTATGGCGGACACATCAGACAAGTGACACATTTTTGGGACCATTGTCATTTTCACAGCAAAAAAAAGATATAAAAATGCATTGTTTACTGTGAAAATGACAATTGCAGTTTGGGAGTTAACCACTAGGGGTCGCAGAAGGGGTTAAGTGTGACCTCATATGTGTTTATAACTGTAGGGGTCCGGGGCTGGACGTGTGATGTCACTAATCGCCTTTCCCTATTTCAGGGAACAGACGATCAATGACAGCGCCACCGTGAAGAACGGGGAAAGTTCACACACACACACACACACACACACACACACACACACACACACACACACACACACACACACACACACACACACACACACACACACACACACACACACACACACACACACACACACACACACACACACACACACACACACACACACGCGATCGGGTCCCGCGGTCATGGAGCTTCGGACCTGTTTGCGGGCGCGCACCCGCGACCCACGGCTGGGCATTTAACAATCCCGTACAGGTACGTGATTGTGCCCAGCCGTGCCATTCTGCTGATGTATATCGGCGTTAGGTGGTCCTTAGGTGGTTAAAGAGGAACTGCAGTCTGCTCACATAATTTGTAATAAAAACCATCTTTGCCATTCTGAAGCTTCCCTCCAACCACTTTGCATATTATTTTATATATACTGTAATTCTGTACTGGTTTCATTATGCAAATACTGACTTCACCTAGAAAGTCAGTGCTGTCACTGACAGTCAGCCTCATTGTAGCAAGGTACAGAAGAAGGGGCGTAAACAACCACTTTCATATATGATGTATTACGGCTAAAAACTTATAAAGAATACTAAATGAAACTACATTAAAAAGGCAGAATATTTAATAACAAACATTTTGGGTATAATGGATAGGTCCATGAGCATCTTTTTAATTATGTAACATCCATAAGTGCATTAGCCTTTCCAGCACATGACCCCATGCTGTGAGCAGATATAATTGTAGACACATAAGGTCTCACACACCAGCTGTGACAGAACAGGCTGCTCACTAATATGTACTGAAGAGAAAAGACAAATAAATAGAAAAACAGATACATTATGAAAAAAAGGAACAGGAAAGCGGCATAAAAAATCCCTAAAAATTGCGCTGAAAACTAAAAAAAGTGGGTAGGCCCTTTCCCTAATCCCCCTGCGGCTTCACTTCCTGGTTCCCTACTGCGAACGCGCAAATTGCGCTGCATGATCCCACTGGTCCCTGCGTGTTTCCCAGAAGACAGCAGGGGGGACAGAACACAGAAGAGGCACCAGACATGGTGTAGATAGCCGCGAGTGGCTCAGCTATTGATGCCCGGAAGTGGGAGCAAATACCAGGTATCTGCTTCCCCCTGAAAGGTGCTAAATGTGACACTGGAAAGGAGGGGGATTTCCGAATTTTTGGGTGGAACTCCACTTTAAGAGAGAACCCCAGGCTCAGGGGAGGAAGAAACCCAAGGGCTACACAACCTCCCCCTAGACTTCAGGGCAAGCCTGAGGACTCACATCCTCCATCCAGCGAGAGAAAGAAACACACAATATATCTATCTATCTCTATATAGACACACACACACACATATATACAGTAAAACCTTGGTTTGAGAGCGTTTTGCAAGACAAGCAAAATGTTTTAATACATTTTGCCTTCGATATCAAGACATCCCTTGTGTCACAACTGAGTATAAAAAAAAGAGAAGATAAGAGCCTCCAAGTGTAGCAATATGGTTACATTTAATGAAGGTACAGCAATTAGCAACTTATTGCTACACTAAGGGCCCTTTCACACTGGTGCGTTTTTGCGGTAAAAATAGCGCTATTAAAAACGCTCCCCATGCCCCTCTCCATTGAAATAAATTAAAAACGCGGTAAAATTGTGGTGTTTTACCGCGATTTTAATGCCGCGTTTTTAATTCATTTTAATGGAGGGGGCATGGGGAGCGTTTTAATAGCGCTATTTTTACCGCGAAAACGCACCAGTGTGAAAGGGCCCTCTCTTCTCTTTTATACCCGGAAAAAAAAATGCTTTGATATACAAGTGCTTTGGATTACAAGCATGTTTCTGGAACAAATTATGCTCTCAAACCAAGGTTTTAATAAAATATATATATATATATATTAGGGGTGCAACGGATCGTCACCGATCCGTGATCCGAACGGGCCACCCCGTTCGGATCGGCACACCCCGCGATCCGCGGAGCGCTCCGGAGCCTAGGCCTAGGAAAGTCCCCGGCTTCGGCCTAGCTCCGGAGCGGCGGCCAGTCTGCTGCCAGAGCCCAGCGTGACACGCCTCCCCGGGGAGGCGTGTCACGCTGTGCACTGGGCTCTGGCAAGCCGACATGGAGAGGGAATATTAGCAGAGAAGCACTGGTGTGAGAGGAGGGGGGGGGGGGGGGGAAAGAGCACATTTCAGGGGTGGATTAAAGAGGAAGCAGGTGAGGCTGTTTGGGACTTGTTAAAAGTACAATCTTGATGTTTTTATATATATAGCTGTAAAAACATCAAGATTGTACTTTTAACAAGTCCCAAACAGCCTCACCTGCTTCCTCTTTAATCCACCCCTGAAATGTATGTATGTATGTATGTATGTATGTATGTATATATATATACACATATACATATATATACACACACATACATTTTTTTTTTTTTTTGACCAATGAAAACACCCTTTTTTTTTTTTTGCGCTGATCCGAAAATGATCCGATCCGTGACTCCTGATCCGAGGATCGATCCGATCCGTGAGTTTTTTGATCCGTTGCACATACACATACATACATATACATATATATATATATATATATATATATATATATATATATATATATATATATATATATATATATACACATATACATATACATATATATATATATATATATATATATATATATATACACATATACATATACACACACACACACACACACACACACACACACTGTATTTTACAAAAGTGAGTACACACCTCACATTTTTGGAAATATTTTATTATATCTTTTCATGAGACAACACTGAAGAAATTACACTTTGCTACAATGAAAAGTAGTGAGTGTACAGCTTGTATAACAGACTTGCTGTCCCCTCAAAATAACTCACATTAATGTCTAAACCGCTGGCAACAAAAGGGAGTACACCCCTAAGTGAAAATGTCCAAATTGTGCACAAGATGTCACAATATTTTGTGTGGCCACCATTTTCCAGCACTGCCTTAATCCACTTGGGCATGGAGTTCATCAGAGCTTCACAGAATTCCACAGAGTCCTCTTCCACTCCTCCATGACGACATCACAGAGCTGGTGGATGTTGGAGATCTTGCGCTCCTCCGCCTTCTGTTTGAGGATGCCCCACAGATGCTCAATAGGGTTTAGGTCTGAAGACATGCTTGGCAAGTCCTTCACCTTTACCCTCAGCTTCTTTAGCATGGCAGTGGTTGTCTTGGACGTCGTCATGTTGGAATACTGCCCTGCGGCCCAGTCTCCAAAGGGAGGGGGTCATGTTCTGCTTCACTATATCACAGTACATGTTGGCATTCATGGTTCCCTCGATGAACTGTAGCTCCCCAGTGCTGGCAGCACTTATGCAGCCCCAGACCATGACACTCCCACGACCATGCCTGACTGTAGGCAAGACACACTTGTCTTTGTATTCCTCACCTGGTTGCCGCCACACACACGCTTGACACCATCTGAACCAAATACGTTTATCTTGGTCTCCTCAAGACCACAGTACATGATTTCAGTAATCCATGTCCTTAGTCTGGTTGTCTTTAGCAAACTGTTTGTGGGATTTCTTGTGTATCATCTTTAGAAGAGGCTTCCTTCTGGGATGACAGCCATGCAGACCAATTTGATGCAGTGTATGGTCTGAGCACCAACAGGCTGACCCCCCACCCCTTCAACCACTGCAGCAATGCTGGCAGCACTCATACGTCCATTTCCCAAAGACAACCTCTGGATATGATGCTGAGCACGTGCAGTCAACTTCTTTGGTCAACCATGGCGAGGCATTTTCTGAGTGGAACCTGTCCTGTTAAATGGCTGTATGGTCTTGGCCACCGTGCTGCAGCTCCGTTTCAGGGTCTTAGCAATCTTCTTATAGCTTCGGCCATCTTTATGTGGAGCAACAGTTCTTTTTTTCAGATCCTCAGAGAGAGTTCTTTGCCATGAGATGCCAAGTTGAACTTCCAGTGACCAGTATGAGAGAGTGAGAGCGATAACACCAAATTTAACACACCTGAGACCTTGTAACACTAACGAGGGAAAATGGCTAACTGGACCGAATTTAGACATTTTAACTTAGGGGTGTACTCACTTTTGTTGCCAGCGGTTTAGACAATAATGGCTGCGTGTTGCGTTATTTTGAGGGGACAGCAAATTTACACTGTTATACAAGCTGTACACTCACTACTTTACATTGTAGCAAAGTGTAATTTGTTCAGTGTTGTCACATGAAAAGATAAAGTATAATAAAATATTTACAAAAATGTGAGGGGTGTACTCACTTTTGTGAGATATTGTATATAAATACCCTTCTTCCACCAATAAACAAAACACCATGGTCTTTTTTTATTGGTGGAAGAATGTGTAATTTTTGATACGACCTTCCCCTGGTAACTTCTAGGGGGTCGACCAATTATCGGGAGGGGCCAATATTCACATTTTTAAAATTATCGGTATTGGGATATTTGTCAGACCTCCCCCCCCCCCCCCCCGTGTGTCATTCTGTCAGCAGTGTGGCGGGCAGCAGAGAGATGACATCTCTCGCTGCCTGCCTCGCATCATTGCTGTGGCAATTGACACACTGCATCTGGTTGACAGGAGACAGTGATGTACAGAATATCGGCACCAGCTATTGGCCTGAAAGGCTGAAGAAAAATCAGTATCGGTCGACCCCTAGTTACTTCTGGAGGAACCCTAGTTGAGAAACCCTGCTTTAACCACTTACTGCCCGCTCACTGTCAAATGACGGAGGGGCGGTGCGGCTCTCATTCTGGGACGACCTCATATGACATCTTCCCAGAATGGCCACTCTCGCACACCCACATGGCCACGCAGCGTGGCAGCCACGCTGTGTTGCTAGGACACGGCGCACCCCCGATCACCGTGTCCAATCACAGCCAGTCAAATGTAAACACGGAGATGCTGGTACTCAGCGCTCCTCGCCTTACACCGACAGTGTATGGCAAGGAGAGCCGATCAGCAGCATCTCCTCGCAGGGGAACATCTACACATGTAATCAGGGCACTGATCATCAGTGCCTTGATTACAATATAGCACCAGAAAGGTCAGCAATCAGTGCCCACCAGTACCTACAAGTGGCAGCAATCAGTGCCCATTAGTGATGCCCATAAGTGCAGCGTATTAGTGCCTTCTCATCAGCGACACCTAATCAGTGCCAATAAGTGAAGGAGAAAAATGATTTACAAAATGTACTGACAGAAACTAGGAAAAACTTTTTTTTTATATATAAATTTAAAAAAAACAGCAGTGATTAAATACCACCAAAAGAAAGCTGTATTTGTGTGAAGAAAATTATAAAAATTTCACATAGTTACAGTGCAGCATGACCGCGCAAATGTCAAAGTGCGACAGCGCTGAAAGCTGAAAAATGGCCTGGGCAGGAAGGGGGTGCAAGTGCTCTGTATTGAGATGGTTAAAGTCATTTTTGCTCTGAAATTTGGAGACGTCCTTGCTATATCTTTGGACAGGTCTGCGAACAACCATTGTCATTCTCTAAAAATCTTGAAAGGGTCACTCTGGTATGCATCTGTCAAACCTACAAAATGAGGACACCCCTCTCCTAACAGCTCAAGCTCCACACCTTTGTAAGAATACTTGTCTTTTCCTAATCTCATTCGGTCTTGCGAATATTTGAGCCAAAAGATATCTCTAAAAATAATTAATAAGTATGCCCACTATGTATTTTCTAACAATGGATTAAACCAGGGTTTCTCAATCAGGGTTCTATGGAGCCTTAATCCCTGTATACATGGGCAGAATGGCGGGAGACATTTGTCGGTTAAAAAAAAAAAAAAAAACGTCCAATATTCTACCCGTGTGCAAGCCGTTTGCCTGGTTTCTGAAAAAACTGGGCATTCGATTTTTGCATTCTTTAAATGCACCTGGTACCTGGACCATTACTTAATTGCTCCATGCATTCATTTATTTAATTCCCTCAGAAATAATGTAACCACTTTTCATGCAGTATTTACTGACAGTTTTGAACGTTTTGCGGTAAATTCCACAAAACGATATAGTGAATTGACAGTTGCAGGATCGCATGCGATATTTAGGAAAATGTGTCCCCACACCTACATACCACATGCAATATGGTTCTGTGAATGGAGCCCAGTATCTCTGTAAAGGGCCCCATTCGATGAACCTTGCCAGCACTCCTATAGCCATCCCTTCCCCTCTGTTGCAGCAAGACGGTGCTGAGGCCTAGCACCCAACTGCTAGGCCCATGTCTTGTCGCAAGTGTGAAATCGTGATGACACTTGTTCCCCTTACTGACTGGCATTAGTAATTTTAGTGTCAGCAAAGACTGAAGAAAGATGAAAGAGAGGTTTTAGGGGCTTGTTCATAAAGTACGATATTTGTCACCCCTCTGAAAAGCATTTTGATCATTTTCCAAGCAGCATTTGAAAGGCGTTGAGTCGACATGTCACCTCCTCATTATCCGTTAGAACTAGGGTTGTCCCGATACCACTTTTTTAGGACTGAGTACGAGTACCGATACTTTTTTTAATGTACTCACCGATACCGAATACCGATACTTTTTTTTAAATGTGTCCCCAAATGCAGCCATGTCCCCCCACATATGCAGCCATGTCCCCAAACATATCCAGCCATGTCCCCAAACATATCCAGCCATGTCCCCCCATATACGCAGCCTTGTCCCCCGTATATCCAGCCTTGTCCCCCGTATATCCAGCCTTGTCCCCCGTATATCCAGCCTTGTCCCCCGTATATCCAGCCTTGTCCCCCGTATATCCAGCCTTGTCCCCCGTATATCCAGCCATGTCCCCCGTACCTACTGTTATGATGCCGCCGCCGCTGCCGCGTTAATCACTGCGGCGCGGGGGAACATTACAGCCAGCGGTCGTTTGAATAGCTGTTTTCCCCGCCGCGCTGTGTATAGAGACACTCCCCATTGCTCGCGATTGGACAGATCTGTCCAAGGGGGAGTGTATATGCGCGGCGGGGAAAACAGCTATTCAAACGAACGCTGGCTATAATGTTCCCCACGCCGCGGTGATTAACGCGGTGGCGGTAGCGACGGCGGGGTCAGCGGCGGAGGGGGTGGGGGGGGAAGTATTCTATTTTAGTATCGGCGGTATTAGCGGGAGTACGAGTACTCCCGCTAATACTCGGTATTGGTCCCGATACCGATACTGGTATCGGTACAACCCTAGTTAGAACTATGAAAATGCGGGCCCACTGTACCACAACTTAGTTGGGCCATGTCCAGCAGCAGAACAAACAGGTCCCGGCATTAACACAAGTGATGTTGATGCAGGATCTCGCCATCTCTCCCACTGAGATACTCTATTCTGACAGGAAGGACCCCTGTGGCATCATGGGAAAGCCGAGGATCCCAAATCTTAAGAAGACTGCATCATTGTATAGGAGCATGTTCATCCAAGATTTGGGATCCTCAGCTTTCTAATAAGTATTCTTTTCAGCACCTTCCAGTGGCTAGAATGTAGTACTGTACATTTGGTTTTAGCCTATTTGCAAGAACTTGCATGCAATATGCAAATTTATTATAAAATACACCCCACTGTTTTTTCTTGATTCACGAGCAAGGGTTGGGGGAGGTGTTGTGGTGCTGCAACACAAGACGACATTGCATGTTTGCATTTTCATGCAAGCACTGCTGTAAACAATTGACAAATATTGTATTATTCAATATCTGTCAGCGGCTGTCTTGACTGGCCACTGTGAGATGACGTAACAACTGTATGCACAGGAGTTCAGCCAACCCAGCACACAAGGACCGTGCCGGAAATGTAAACTAAGGTGTGCATGCAACGCCACAATCTGCTCCCTGGTTTTCTCCAGGTGCCGGTCTTTGTCTTGGTTGACCGGCAAGCAATGACAAAGCCCCGTGCAAGCAAAAGGCATTCAAGGGGTTGTAAAGGTTTGTTTTTTATTTTCTAAATTGGTTCCTTTAAGCTAGTGCATTGTTGGTTCACTTACCCTTTCCTTCGATTTCCCTTCTAAAATTTTTTTTCTTTGTCTGAATTTCTCACTTCCTGTTTCTCCTCAGTAAGCTTGCCCCCGTGTTCTGGCTGGGGGTTAGTCAGCCAGAACAGCTTACTGAGGAGGAACAGGAAGTGAGAAATTCAGACAAAGAAAACAAACCAAAAAAACACATTTAGGAGGGAAATTGAAGGAAAAGGTAAGTGAACCAACAATGCACTAGCTTAAAGGAACCTATTTAGAAAATAAAAAACAAACCTTTACAACCCCTTCAAGTCATCCCAGGACAGATCCGGGGGGGGCGGGGTTGTCTAACGGCTCAATTGTCCCCCCCCCCCCCCAAAAAAAACTAGTGAGCAGGCTGTGCTGATGCTACCTCTCATCAGGACAGGGCGGCGGCGCCGAAACGGACAGGCTCTGAAGGGACCCAGGCAGAGCCGCCGCTGCGGGGGATTTTCACCCCTCCTTCTCCTCCTTGAGCCGAGAATTCATCTGCCAATGCCTGCTCCTATTGGTTACATTCAGGGCCAATGGCTGGGAAACTAGAAACAGAGCATTATGGGACATATAGTCTAGGATACCAGCAGGCCCCAGGATGATTCCCTGAGAGGACTGCAGCCCACAGCATGCCGAGCAGGAGGAGGAATAGAGGAGAAGAGAGACCATGAGGCTGTATGGTGGAGGGAGCCAGTGATTCTATTACTATCCTCCAAGGTAAGAACTTACCTCCCCTCCGCCTGGCTTCCCCCACCCCGTCCTCCCCTCCGCCTGGCTTCCCCCACCCCATCCTCCCCTCCGCCTGGCTTCCCCCACCATGTCCTCCCCTCCATCTGGCTGCATCCACCCTACAAATTGCCCGCAAATATTTGTGCATTGCCCCTCACGAGATTAGACTCTGGATCCGCCCCCAAGTCAATTCTACACACAAACACAATGCTGGAAATATGAACCAAGCTACACACATGGCACCACCATCTTCTCCTAGGTGCCTAGGGCATATGGCCTGGTATGGTCCAGGAAGGGGGGGGTGGTTGGGTGCTCGCTTGTCCCCACCCCTTTCCTGACCTGCCAAGCTGCATACTCAGATAAGGGACTGGTATGGATTTTGGTGGGGCCCCACTTTTTATTTTGGCATGGGGGTTCCCCTTAAAATCCATACCAGATCCCAAGTTATCCGTGGAGGCATTACCCATGCCTTATGCAGAAAATCTTCAGGAATCAGCAGGCCAACCCTGTTTTGTGACTAGTCTCACTAGACTAACCCTTAAGGAAACAGCAGGTGGTTAATATTTTTATTTCAGGGGAGATAAAGTTTATTTTATGCAAGTTTTACAAAGTGGTCATAGAGATAGCATAGAGCAAGTGCCCTGTTGAGGCTTGCAAACTGTATCTGTTATTAATAGGTCTGTTTATTCATGCATGGGGGTTCCCCTTCAAGATCCTCAGAGGACAAGTCACATGCCACAAGTCGGATCAGTTAAGATGATGAACCAACTTGGATGCAACTTTTACCCTGTACCCTGCTATGGTTTGAACTTTTGTTATTTTGCACAATAAAGGCGTTTTTATTGGAGTGCGGACATGTCCTCTGGCCCGAGAACCCGCGCATGGCGTCGAAGTGATTCGACGCATGCGTGGAAGCATTAAACTTCCGGGTTTGCGGCGTCAACGTCACTGCGCTGTCTGTACGCTGGGATTTTGGTTTGATGGTGTGTACAACCATCAGACCAAAATCTCAGAGCGGACATGTCCGATGAAAACGTTCCGCGGACCGTTTTCATCGGACATGTTCGCTCGTCTGTACAAGGCCTTAAAGGGGTTGTAAAACTCTTGTGTTTTTTCACCTTAATGCATCCTAGGCATTAAGGTGAAAAAACTTCCGACACTGACCAGCCGCCAGTTTTACTCACCTGAGCCCGTTTGTTCCCACGGTGGAAACGCACTCTACCTCTCTGCCCGTTGTCTAGGCTCTTGATTGGATAGATTGATAGCAGTGCAGCCATTGGCTCCCACTGCTGTCAATCAAATCCAATGACACGGGGGCGGAGTCCTGCATTCTGTGTGAATGGACATACTGCACGGGTGTCCACCTTAAGAGAGCCTTCTCTAATGTGGGCACTTGATGTGAGAATGGAGCTACCAGGGGACCCCAGAAGAGGAGGACCGGGGCCACTCTGTGCAAAACAAACTCCACAGCGGAGGTAAGCATGACATGTTTGTTATTTTAAAAAAAAATAAACTAGGGTTTCAACCTCTTTAAGACGAATCTCATAGGGAACCATTGATTTATACATGTTATGCGACATGTGCTCCCAAAGTCAGAGCGGATGTCGCACCAGTGTGCAAGGTGCCTTAGTTGTATCTAACATCTCACTGACTGTAGGGTTTTGCACAGAGCAGCCCTGTTTCTCTTTTTCTGGGGTGCCCTGCCTTTGCTCCAGGCCACTCCTCTTTATTAGGTGCCCCCACAGAACACCCATACGGGCGCGCTCCCGAGTCCCACTGCTGCATCCATCGACACAGCGGGACTGAGCCCCGTCCCTGCATCACAGGATTTGATTGAAAGCAGCAGGAGCCAATGGCTCCTGCTGCTATTAATCTGTCCAAGTAGAAGAGAGACAGCAGCTGGAGCCACTGCAGCACAGGTTTTTTACCTTAATACAAAAAATGTTTTTGCGGAGTGCCCAACTGTCAGAATACAATAGCTCAGCAGGAGGATTCCCTAACCCACATTCAGTGTGTAGATGGGGGAATCTGGTCTTTTTTTCCCCCCAACCTGCTGTATGGGAAAAATAAAATATAAAAAAAATAAGGGGTGAAGCACGTATGGGCTGCCTAAGCAATACCTGAGAACACATGCCAATTTTTGAGATCACAAGCCGACAAAGTGTTACTAAACCCATGACCCTGCATTCACTATATCTGGTCTTATAATACACAGAACATGGAAATGCAACCATTTTAGTGGATATAAACTGCTAAATACTTTCTCATCAGCAGTATATAGCAGTCTTTCGACTTCTATCAGTGCCTGGTTAAAGGTTGTAGGAGGAATGTTTATACTGCACTGAACGGACCCCTGAAGAGTGCCAATTGGCCCTGCGCTGATCACATGCACTCTCCCAAGAGGGGAAAAAAACTCTCTAGCAATACACACCAAACTGAGCATGTGCAGCCTGACTCCAGTAACTCTTGTCCAAACAGGTTATGGAGACAATGCAAGAAGAGGAGGATCTGTGCATACAGGATCAAGCAGTCTTTTTACATCATGCAGAGGCTTAACCCCTTAGGTCCCACACAGTATAACAAGCAAGCTTTACTGCATATACACACGGATTTTACGGTTTTGGGGTTTAGTCAAATTGGCCCAAACCAGTAGAAGGTAATAACAGGGGTTTCTATAAACAGATGACCAAGCTCTTCTACAGAGACAGAAGATGACATAAATAAAAGCATCCTATTGAATACAGCCCCACCTCACAGTATACCAGTATACAGATGGGTGGCATATGATGACAGATGTAAGGAGGGGGGGGGGGCATATGCATTCAGTAAAGATGGAGCAGACATATTGACAGATCAGACCACATCTGATCACCTGTACTAGGTGGAGGGCCCACCCTAGCAGTGTAGCACTGAGTCTCCTCTGAATACATGGCCTGCAATGGAAATGTCAATGCTCCAGACATGGAGTGGAAGAACACTGTCCACCTGCTGATCGATCACAAGGAAAGCAGTATATATACTCCATGCAATGCAATGGCATCCTGGGCATATGGATCGTGCCAATACATGATGATCACCAGCGACCTTCCCAACCATAAATGGCACACATAGATGAGGCACAACACAACAGGGGTGATCGGGACACCTATATATTACACAGTGCCCTCCCATATACCACCACTCACCTCCTAGGACCGTCCAGGTGCCCGGTACCGGGGAAAATCACCCCCAAAGGGTCACATCCGCGCTCTGCGATCTCAGGGACCCAGCTCACCCTAAAGGATCAAGTCGCCGCTACGAGCAACACAGGAAGAAGAAGAAACAGCCTGCAGCACCGCAACCAATCGCAATGCCCAGTGAAAACGGCAAAGCCAATCAAAAACAGGGAGGGGAGGGACATCCTTCTAAAGCTGCAAAGGGGACGGGAGACGAGGAGGAGGAGGAGGATGGGGGGGTTCGTGACGTGTGTGCAGGCAGCTGTCACGTGACGTGTTGCCAAGTATTGGGCATCATATGGAGTGTGTGTATACAGAAGAGGCTGGAGTTGCTGTGCTGGGTGTAGTTCATATTTGGGGATGGAGCTGTAACACACACCATGTCTATAGACTAGTAATTGGTGGAGCTGTAATCCGCTGGCTGCACAAGAACACGTGCAAATTAGAGATAAGCTACAGGGAGAAAATATGACTGTTAGCTTTGCAAGGGCTGGCCAGCTGCACCTCACAATTTCAATGTTTTGTGGAAGCCAGCATTAAAAAAAATACAGCTGTCACAGTTATTTTCCTGGTAGTTGAGCCAACAAAAAGAATTGCCCGTATTACAGGTATTTATATAGCGCCGCCAATTTATACAGAGCTTGTATATTCGCATCAGTCCCTGCCCTGGAGGAGCTTACAATCTAAGTTCCCTAATTCACATTCATACTAGACATGGCCTCTGAACTCATCTCTAGACAGTGTTGCCAACCCCCCGATAATTTACTGGCAGCACGTAAATTTAAGCCAATTTTCGGGCTGCCCATAAATGTCCGTTACTGGCAGCGGTGCCTGTAACAAAGATGGCCTCAAGCCGACCATGCAACTGCGCATGCGCTGTTCCAAACCTGACCGGGCTCAGGAAAGAACACGTGTAATAAATACCTGTAATACGGGCAATTATTTTTGTTGGCTCAACTACCAGGAAAATAACTGTGACAGCTGTATTTTTTTTAATGCTGGCTTCCACAAAACATTGAAATTGTGAGGTGCAGCTGGCCAGCCCTTGCAAATGGCACCGCCTGGCACCATTTTTGAATAAAAGTCAGTCCATTCGTTCTTGGCAGGGCTGTGGCGGCACCTCGTGCACTCGCCACAGCAGAGGAGGGGTGAGAAGAGGGACACTGTGCGTGGGGGATAGCAAAAAGGGGGCAGAGGAGGACATTACTGGGGGGGGTGAAGCCGTGCAGGGGGACAGAAAAGCACACAGATGTGCTGCCCTGTGGAGACGTAAAAGGGGCACAGGAGTCGCTCATCTCCCTTTATATTGCAAAGCGATGCGCAAATATGTTGGCGCTATATAAATCCTGTATAATGATAATAATAAGTTGCTATGGGTAAAGTTCTGCTTTAACCACGTGCCGCCCGCCGTATAGCAAAATGACAGCGGCAAAGTGGTTGTTATCCTGTCCGGACGTGATCAGGATAACAGAGACCGCGAAGGGGCGCAGTGGGGCGCACGGAGGTGCGGTGTGTCACCCCGATCGTGGTATGGAGTCTCTGACAGAGGCTTCTCACCACATGATCAGCTGTGACCAATCACAGCTGATCATCCCGTGAACCAGGAAGTGGCAGTTAACGTCTTTCCTCGGTTTAGGCTGACAGGGAGAGCTGATCTGCGTCTCTCCCTGTTACCGTGGGGGGGGGGGGGTCTGTGCTGATAATGTGCTGATAATCAGCACATTGATTTTCAGCACAGCCCCCATCAAAAGGTGCCCATCAGCTGGCAATCAGTGCCCATTACCAGCCTGTCCCCCTCTATAAACACCTGCCAGTGCCCCTAAAACTGCCAATCAGTGCCAACAACAGTGCCAATTAGCAGGAAGGGGGTGAAAGTGCCTGGTATTGAAGTGGCTAAGCTTAGTTGGGAATCGGCTGAACTTCCACTGTCAGTATGATATGTGAACAAGGCCTTAAACGTCTATAGGGATAAAAAGTGGGATTTCACTCCTGTGCTCTGAGTCATAGGTACAAACATGAGGAAAAGGCCTCTGAAAAACCCATCTACGCTCGCACCGACACCAGACCTTGCTGGCCCTCTGAAAAGTTATCGCTCTTCAGAGGGCAGGTGAAAGGCAGATAGGAGACATAGAAGTGCGACTGCAGAAAAATGACCCAGTGGTCCATGGCGTATGCCCCCCCCCCTTTTTATTTTTTTGTCGACGTGTCACCACCCCTTTTAACCACTTCCCTACCCGCCCATTGTCATATGACGTCCACAGATGGGATCTTCCATCGTGGGTGGGCGTCATATGACGTCCTGGGCTTCCCGGCCTGCCTGGGGGGTGCACGGCATCGCTCGGGACCCGGTGCCCGGCGGGCGCGATGTCCGCCGGGCACCCGCGATTGCCCACGATGGGGGCAGGACCGTGGATCTGTGTGTGTAAACACACAGATCCACGGGCCCTGTCTGGTAGCTATGACTAAGCATTAATTGTTAATGCGAAACGCGTCAGCTGTTCATCCCACTGTATGCTGTTGTATGCTGTGCATTTTTTCCTTTTAAAATAAAGAGCACGTCTTTTTTCATAAAGCCTTCCTGGAGTGCGGCTGTCCATCTAATTTCTCATCTGCTCAATTCTACGCATTGCCAGCACCCGTGTGGCTCCTCAGTGGACATTGATTGCCTGCTTGTGCTCACCTGGAGCGGCAGTCTCCCTACCTAACCTGTCAGGTGAGGAGACGGATGTGTGTTCCTGTGTACTGGGAACACACATCGGTCTCCTCCCCTTGTGGGTGGCCTCCCCCTACAGTTAAAATCACTCACTAGGGAAGATATTTAACCCCCTGTTGTTAACCCCTTCCCTGCCAGTGCCATTTGCAAAGTAATCAGTGGAGTTTTCTATCAGTAATGGCTGTATAAATGTAAATGGTCCCAAAAGTGATATTGGAGTAATGTGTGTACTTTTGGTTGACAAATGGTGTAATTGTTGTTAGTTTTGTGGCAAAATAGGAGAGATGCCCACAGGGAGCCTTGAACCCCAAAGGAAGGGTATGCAAGGCAGGCATGCTACCACTGAGCTATAAGCTCTATGGGTATGTCTAGTAGAGCTCCAGGTAATCATAAGATACATTTGACCGTTGAAATCACTAAGCAATAGATCTAACATTAACCACTTAAGGACCGGACCAATATGCTGCTAAAAGACCCAAGGGGTTTTTACAATTTGGCACTGCGCTGCTTTAACTGGTAATTGCGCGGTCATGCAATGTTGTACCAAAACGAAACTTGCGTCCTTTTCTTCCCAGAAATAGAGCTTTCTTTTAATGGTATTTGATTGCCTCTGCGATTTTTATTTTTTGCGATATAAACGGAAAAAGACTGTAAATTTTGAAAAAAAATGATTTTTCTTATAACAGAAAGTAAAAAATATCGAATAAACTAAATTTTAGTCAAACATTTAGACCAAAATGTATTCAGCCACTTGTCTTTAGTAAAAAAAATCGCAATAAGCGTATATTTATTTGTTTTCGCAAAAATTATAGCGTCTACAAACTAGGGTACATTTTCTGGAATTTACACAGCTTTTATTTTATGACTGCCTATCTCATTTCTTGAGGTGCTAAAATGGCAGGGCAGTACAAAACCCCCCCAAATGACCCCATTTTGAAAAGTAGACACCCCAAGAAAACTGCTGAGAGGCATGTCAAGTCCATTGAATATTTTTTTTTTTTGTCCCAAGTGATTGAATAATGACAAAAAAAAAAAAAATAATTACAAAAAGTTGTCACTAAATGATATATTGCTCACACATGCCATGGTTATATGTGGAATTGCACCCCAAAATACATTCTGCTGCTTCTTCTGAGTACGGGGATACCACATGTGTGGGACTTTTTGGGAGCCTAGCCACGTACAGGACACTGAAATCCAATCACCGCCTTCAGCATTTCTAAGGGCGCAAATTTTTGATTTCACTCCTCACTACCTATCACAGTTTCGAAGGCCATAAAATGCCAAAATAGCACAAAACCCCCCCAAATGACCTCATTTTGGAAAGTAGACACCCCAAGCTATTTGCTGAGAGGCATGTCAAGTCCATGGAATATTTTATATTTTGACACAAGTTGCAGGAATGTGACAAACTGATATTTTTTTGCACAGAGTTGTCACTAAATGATATATTTCTCACACATGCCATGGTTATATGTAGAATTGCACCCCAAAATACATTCTGCTGCTTCTCCTGAGTACGGGGATACCACATGTGTGGGACTTTTTGGGAGACTTTTTGGGCCATAAAATGCCAAGATGGCACACAACCCCCCCCAAATGACCCCATTTTGGAAAGAAGACACCCCGAACTATTTGCTGAGAGGCATGTTGAGTCCATGGAATATTGAATTTTTTTGCCCCAAGTGATTGAATAATGACCTAAAAAAATTATTGACAAAACGTTGTCACTAAATAATATATTTCTCACACATGCCATGGTTATATGTGGAATTGCACCCCAAAATACATTTTGCTGCTTCTCCTGAGTACGGGGATACGACATGTGTGGGACTTTTTGGGAGCCTAGCCGCGTACGGGACCCCGAAAACCAATCACCACCTTCAAAATTTCTAAGGACATACATTTTTGATTTCACTCACACAAATCTTGAAGGCGTGATTGGTTTTCAGGGCCCCGTACGTGGCTAGGCTCCCAAAAAGTCCCACACTTGTGGTATCCCCGTACTCAGGAGAAGCAGCAGAATGTATTTTGGGGTGCAATTGTACATATAACCATGGCATGTGTGAGCAATATATCATTTAGTGACAACTTTGTGAAAAAAAAAATCAGTTTGTCATATTCCCGCAACTTGTGTCAAAATATAAAATATTCCATGAACTCGTCATCCCTCTCAGCAAATAACTTGGGGTGTCTACTTTCCAAAATTAGGTCATTTGGGGTTTTTTTTGTGCTATTTTGGCATTTTATGGCCTTCGAAACTGTGATAGGTAGTGAGGAGTGAAATCAAAAATTTACACCCTTAGAAAGCCTGAAGGCGGTGATTGTTTTTTGGGGTCCCGTACGCGGGTAGGCTCCCAAAAAGTCTCACACATGTGGTATCCCCGTACTCAGGAGAAGCAGCAGAATGTGTTTTGGGGTGTAATTCCACATATGGGGGGAGTATGCTTTGCGCGTCGGTGTAAGCGTTACTGGCACTAACTAGCTACCTAGTGGCACCAGCGACACTAATACAGCGATCAGAAAAACGATCGCTTAGTGACGCTGGCAATAGGGGGTGAAAGGGTTAACTCTAGGGGCAATCAGGGGTTAAAACCTTTATTAGAAAATGTATGGGGGTACCTAACGCTATAAAAATCTAGCGGGCGAACCTCAAAAAATAACTAGCTACTTAGCGGCACTAATACAGCGATCAGAAAAACGATCGCTTAGTGACGCTGGTAAAAGGGTTAACTTTAGGGGCAATCAGGGGTTAAAACCTTTATTAGAAAATGTATGGGGGTACCTAACGCTATAAAAACCTAGTGGGCGAACCTCAAAAAATAACTAGCTACCTAGCGGCACTAATACAGCGATCAGAAAAACGATCGCTTAGTGACGCTGGCAATAGGGGGTGAAAGGGTTAACTCTAGGGGCAATCAGGGGTTAAAACCTTTATTAGAAAATGTATGGGGGACCTCCTTTTTCCTTAATTTTATGCCCCTAATAATAACTTGGATCAACATATACGGCACAGTAAAACTAAGATACAATAGCCATACAGGGGGGGGGAGAGACAGGGAAGGAGCGGGGGGAGGTAGTAGTGGGGGGGGGTGGAGGGCGGAGGGAGGGGGCGGGAAGGGATAGGATAATTTATCGTATGTACACTATGGTTATTGTTGTTGTTTGTTTATTCTGCTACATGTATTATGTACATTTTGTATGCTTGAGAGTAAATATGAAAATACTGAACATTGGAAAACAATAAAGAAAAATTAAGACAAAAAAAAAAAGAAAATGTATGGGGGTACCTAACGCTATAAAAACCTGGCGGGCGAACCTCAAAAAATAACTAGCTACCTAGCGGCACTAGCGACACTAATACAGCGATCAGAAAAACGATCGCTTAGTGACGCTGGCAATAGGGGGTGAAAGGGTTAACTCTAGGGGCAATCAGGGGTTAAAACCTTTATAAGAAAATGTATGGGGGTACCTAATAAAGGTTTTAACCCCTGATTGCTCCTAGAATGAACCCTTTCACCCCCTATTGCCAGTGTCACGAAGCGATCGTTTTTCTGATCGCTGTATTAGTGTCGCTAGTGCCGCTAGGTAGCCAGTTATTTTTTGAGGTTCGCCGCCATGTTTTTATAGCGTTAGGTACCCCCATACATTTTGTTAATGCTATACAAACATGGCGGCGAACCTCAAAAAATAACTAGCTACCTAGCGGCACGAGCGACACTAATACAGCGATCAGAAAAACGATCGCTTAGTGACGCTGGCAAAAGGGGGGTGAAAGGGTTAACTAGGGGTGATCAAGGGGTTAAAACCTTTATTGGGGGGGTAGGGGGCTACCCTGGACCTAACACTAACTGCCTGTCACACTGACACTAAATGCAGTGATCAGTAAATGATCACTGCTATTTAGTGACAGTGTGACAAGGGGGGGGGGGGCTGGGGGGGTGATCGGGGGATGACCGGGGGGGGGGGGGATTTGTGTGCCTATGTGTACTGGTGTCAGTGTAGCGCTTGTGTACTCACTGTTGTGATGTCTCCTCTCCTCCGCCGGACGAAAATACCGGCGGGAGGAGCGGTGACATCACTTCCTCCTCTGCCTGTGTTTACAGTGCAGGCAGAGGAGGACGCGCATTGGCTGAGAGCGATCCGGGGGGGTGGACAAAAATGAACCGCTGCCCCCTCATCCCGGATCGCTCCTGCAGCCACGAGGACCGCCGCAAGTACCGGGGGGGGGGTCCAGATCGGACCCCCGACCCACGTCTAGGCAGGGACGTACAGGTACGCCAATGTGCCTGTACGTGCCATTCTGCCGACGTAAATGTACATGCGGCGGTCCGGAAGTGGTTAACAAGAACCTTCATATTTTTTTTTTTTTTTTTTTCAAAAGTTTTTATTGAGTTATAGTAAGTATACAGACAGCTGAATCGACAGTACGCAGAGTGTCGTCAGTAGGTACACATCCAAGAATACATAACAAGTCAAGTAAGCGACAAACAGTATCAGAGAATAAGGGATGACGTTACATCATAACGCTAAAGGGGAGGAAATGGGCCGATAACTCGGTCCTCTCTGGTCAGTGAACATATAATATAGAATGAGAGGGGTAACCAATTCTACATCATGCCTGGTAGAGCCTAAGACCTTTGGAGGGTCAACCCAACTGCCGCCCACCCCTATGAGAGAACATGCTGTGGGCGGGAAGGGGCCCCAAAGCCATTTATAACTCGTCCCTGAGCTTATATCACCAATCTTGTCTCCAAATCTCATCCAAACCTCTTTGCTCCTCCTCCCAAGACCACCTCCCGCTGCTCTCTAGCTCCCTTGTCTCATCTCCTCCTATGCTTGCCTCCAGGACTTCTCCCCTATAGCCTCTCCTATCCTCTGGAACTCCCTACCCCAATCTGTCCAGCCATCTCTCCTACTCTCTCCACTTTCTTTTAGGCCATCATCCCTGAAAACTCATTTCTTCGGGGAGCCCTATCCTACCTTAAACTAATAACTCAATCTTCTATTTCTCCCATCAGTTCATCCCTCAGTTACTACCTTTTGTTCCAACAGTCCCTCCCTATAAGCTCCCAGGAGCAGGGCCCTCTTAACCCTCTTGCTTGTATTGAATTGTATTGTTTCTGTATCATCTCCCTTTATATTGCAAAGCAATGCGCAAAACTTTTGGCACTATATAAATCCTGTATAATGATAGCAATAAGTTGCTATGGGTAAAGTTCTGCTTTAACCACGTGCCGCCCGCCGTATAGCAAAATGACAGCGGCAAAGTGGTTGTTATCCTGTCCGGATGTGATCAGGATAACAGAGACCGCAGTGGGGCCATCGAAGGTGCGGTGTGTCACCCCGATCGTGGTATGGACTCTCTGACAGAGGCTTCTTACCACATGATCAGCTGTGACCAATCACAGCTGATCATCCCGTGAACCAGGAAGTGGCAGATAACGGCTTTCATCGGTTTAGGATGACAGGGAGAGCTGATCTGCTCTCCCTGCTAAGCTTAGTTGGGAATAGGCTGAACTTCCACTGTCAGTATGACATGTGAACAAGGCCTTAACCACTTCCGGACCGCCGCATGTACATTTACGTCGGCAGAATGGCACGGACAGGCACATTGGCGTACCTGTACGTCCCTGCCTAGACGTGGGTCGGGGGTCCGATCGGGACCCCCCCCCCCCATTACATTCAGCGGTTCCCGTGGCATCAGGAGCGATCCGGGATGAGGGCGCGGCTATTCGTTTCTAGCCGCCCCCTCGCGATCGCTCCCCGGAGCTGAAGAACGGGGAGAGCCGTATGTAAACACAGCTTCCCCGTGCTTCACTGTGGCGGCTGCATCGATTGAGTGATCCCTTTTATAGGGAGACTCGATCGATGACTTTAGACCTACAGCCACACCCCCCTACAGTTGTAAACACACACTAGGTGAACCCTAACTCCTACAGCGCCCCCTGTGGTTAACTCCCAAACTGCAACTGTCATTTTCACAATAAACAATGCAATTCAAATGCATTTTTTGCTGTGAAAATGACAATGGTCCCAAAAATGTGTCGAAATTGTCCAAAGTGTCCGCCATAATGTCGCAGTCACGAAAAAAATCGCTGATCGCCGCCATTAGTAGTAAAAAAAAAAAATAATAAAACTATCCCCTATTTTGTAAACGCTATAAACTTTGCGCAAACCAATCGATAAACTCTTATTGCGATTTTTTTTACTAAAAATAGGTAGAATAATACGTATCGGCCTAAACTGAGGAAAACATTTTTTTTTATATATGTTTTTGGGGGATATTTATTATAGCAAAAAGTAAAAACTATTGCATATTTTTCAAAATTGTCGCTCCATTTTGGTTTATAGCGCAAAAAATAAAAACCGCAGAGGTGATCAAATACCACCAAAAGAAAGCTCTATTTGTGGGGAAAAAAGGACGGCAATTTTGTTTGGGAGCCACGTCGCACGACCGCGCAATTGTCTGTTAAAGCGACGCAGTGCCGAATTGTAAAAACCCCTTGGGTCATTTAGCAGCATATTGGTCCGGTCCTTAAGTGGTTAAACGTCTATAGGGATAAAAAGTGGGATTTCACTCCTGTGCTCTGAGTCATAGGTACAAACATGAGGAAAAGGCCTCTGAAAAACCCATCTACGCTCGCACCGACACCAGACCTTGCTGGCCCTCTGAAAAGTGATCGCTCTTCAGAGGGCAGGTGAAAGGCAGATAGGAGACATAGAAGTGCGACTGCAGAAAAATGACCCTGGGGTCCATGGCGTATGCCCCCCCCTTTTTATTTTTTTGTCGACGTGTCACCATCCCTTTTAACCACTTCCCTACCCGCCCATTGTCATATGACGTCCACAGAGATCCACGGCCCTGTCAGGTGAGGAGACGGATGTGTGTTCCTGTGTAGTGGGAACACACATGGGTCTGGTGCGCTTGTGGGTGGCCTCCCCCTAGCGTTAAAATCAGTCACTAGGGAAGATATTTAACCCCCTGTTGTTAAGCCCTTCCCTGCCAGTGGCATTTGGAGAGTAATCAATGCAGTTTTCTATGAGTCATGGGTGTATAAATGTGAATGGTCCCAAAATTGATGTTGGAGTAAGTAGTGTCCTTTTGGTGATAAAAGGTGTAATTGTTGTTAATTTTGTGTCAAAATAGGAAAGCTGCCCAGGGGGAGCCTTGAACCCAAAAAGAAGGGTATGGAAGGCAATGACACTACCACTGAGCTATAAGCTCTATGGACATATATAGCAGTGCTCCGGGTAGTTTTAAGAAAGAAATGACCGTTGAAATCACTAAGCAACAGATTTAACCTTAACAAGAACATACAAAGCCACTAACAAGTCATCCCTCAGCTTACATCACCAATCTTCTCTCCAAATCTCATCCGTTAAACCTCTTTGCTCCTCCTCCCAACACCACCTCCCCCTATCTGCTGCTCTCTAGCTCCCTTGTCTCATCTCCTACCATGCTTGCCTCCACGACTTCTCCCCTATAGCCTCTCCTATCCTCTGCAACTCCCTACCCCAATCTGTCCAGCCATCTCTCCTACTCTCTCCACTTTCTTTTAGGCCATCCATCCATCCCTGAAAACTCATTTCTTCGCCGAGCCCTATCCTGCCTTCAACTAATAACTCAATCTTCTATTTCTCACATCACTTCATCCCTCAGTTACTACCTTTTGTTCCAACAGTCCCTCCCTAGAAGCTCCCAGGAGCAGGGCCCTCTTAACCCTCTTGCTTGTATTGAATTGTATTGTTTCCCTATCATCTCCCTTTATAGTGCAAAGTGATGCGCAAAACTGGTGGCACTATATAAATCCTGTATAATGATAATAATAAGTTGCTATGGCTAAAGTTCTGCTTTAACCACGTGCCGCCCGCCGTATAGCAAAATGACAGCGGCAAAGTGGTTGTTATCCTGTCCGGACGTCATATGACGTGATCAGGATAACAGAAACGGCGAGGGGGGCGCACGGAGGTGCGGTGTGTCACTCCCATCGTGGTATGGAGCCTCTGACAGAGGCTTCTTACCACATGATCAGCTGTGACCAATCACAGCTGATCATCCCGTCAACCAGGAAGTGGTAGTTAATGGCTTTCCTCGGTTTAGGCAGACAGGGAGAGCTGATCTGCGGCTCTCCCTGTTAGGCCATGTAATTATCAGCACATTGATTATCAGCACAGCCCCCATCAAAAGGTGCCCATCAGCTGGCAATCAGTGCCCATCGCCAGCCTGTCCCCCTCTATAAACGCCTGTCAGCGCCCCTAAAACTGTCAATCAGTGCCAACAACAGTGACAATTAGCAGGAAGGGGGTGAAAGTGCCTGGTATTGAAGTGGCTAAGCTTAGTTGGGAATAGGCTGAACTTCCACTGTCAGTATGGCATGTGAACAAGGCCTTAACCACTTCCAGGCCGCCGCATGTACATTTACGTCGGCAGAATGGCACGGACAGGCACATTGGCGTACCTGTACGTCCCTGCCTAGACGTGGGTCGGGGGTCCGATCGGTACCCCCCCCCCCGTACATGCGGCGGTTCCCGTGGCTTCAGGAGCGATCCGGGACGAGGGCGCGGCTATTCGTTTCTAGCCGCCCCCTCGCGATCGCTCCCCGGAGCTGAAGAACGGGGAGAGCCGTATGTAAACACGGCTTCCCCGTGCTTCACTGTGGCGGCTGCATCGATCGAGTGATCCCTTTTATAGGGAGACTCGATCGATGACTTCAGACCTACAGCCACACCCCCCTACAGTTGTAAACACACACTAGGTGAACCCTAACTCCTACAGCGCCCCCTGTGGTTAACTCCCAAACTGCAACTGTCATTTTCACAATAAACAATGCAATTTAAATGCATTTTTTGCTGTGAAAATGACAATGGTCCCAAAAATGTGTCGAAATTGTCCAAAGTGTCCGCCATAATGTCGCAGTCACGAAAAAAATCGCTGATCGCCGCCATTAGTAGTAAAAAAAATAATAATAAAACTATCCCCTATTTTGTAAACGCTATAAATTTTGCACAAACCAATTGATAAACTCTTATTGCGATTTTTTTTACTAAAAATAGGTAGAAGAATACGTATCGGCCTAAACTGAGGAAAAAAAAAAATTATATATGTTTTTGGGGGATATTTATTATAGCAAAAAGTAAAAACTATTGCATTTTTTTCAAAATTGTCGCTCTATTTTTGTTTATAGCGCAAAAAA
Organism: Rana temporaria; assembly: GCF_905171775.1. NCBI lineage: Eukaryota > Metazoa > Chordata > Amphibia > Anura > Ranidae > Rana > Rana temporaria. The sequence continues at coordinate 205,790,805 of NC_053490.1, read as the reverse complement.
TAAAAACCGCAGAGGTGATCAAATACCACCAAAAGAAAGCTCTATTTGTGGGGAAAAAAGGACGGCAATTTTGTTTGGGAGCCACGTCGCACGACCGCGCAATTGTCTGTTAAAGCGACGCAGTGCCGAATTGTAAAAACCCCTTGGGTCATTTAGCAGCATATTGGTCCGGTCCTTAAGTGGTTAAACGTCTATAGGGATAAAAAGTGGGATTTCACTCCTGTGCTCTGAGTCATAGGTACAAACATGAGGAAAAGGCCTCTGAAAAACCCATCTACGCTCGCACCGACACCAGACCTTGCTGGCCCTCTGAAAAGTGATCGCTCTTCAGAGGGCAGGTGAAAGGCAGATAGGAGACATAGAAGTGCGACTGCAGAAAAATGACCCAGTGGTCCATGGCGTATGCCCCCCCCCCTTTTTATTTTTTTGTCGACGTGTCACCATCCCTTTTAACCACTTCCCTACCCGCCCATTGTCATATGACGTCCACAGATGGGATCTTCCATCGTGGGTGGACGTCATATGACGTCCTGGGCTTCCCGGCCTGCCTGGGGGGTGCACGGCATCGCTCGGGACCCGGTGCCCGGCGGGCGCGATGTCCGCCGGGGACCCGCGATTGCCCACGATGACGGCAGGACCGTGGATCTGTGTGTGTAAACACAGAGATCCACGGCCCTGTCAGGTGAGGAGACGGATGTGTGTTCCTGTGTAGTGGGAACACACATGGGTCTGGTGCGCTTGTGGGTGGCCTCCCCCTAGCGTTCAAATCAGTGACTAGGGAAGATATTTAACCCCCTGTTGTTAAGCCCTTCCCTGCCAGTGTCATTTGGAGAGTAATGAGTGCAGTTTTGTATGAGTCATGGGTGTATAAATGTGAATGGTCCCAAAATTGATGTTGGAGTAAGTAGTGTCCTTTTGGTGATAAAAGGTGTAATTGTTGTTAATTTTGTGTCAAAATAGGAGAGCTGCCCAGGGGGAGCCTTGAACCCAAAAAGAAGGATATGGAAGGCAATGACACTACCACTGAGCTATAAGCTCTATGGACATCTATGGCAGTGCTCCGGGTAGTCTTAAGAAAGAAATGACCGTTGAAATCACTAAGCAACAGATTTAACCTTAACAAGAACATACAAAGCCAGTAACAAGTCGTCCCTCAGCTTACATCACCAATCTTCTCTCCAAATCTCATCCGTTAAACCTCTTTGCTCCTCCTCCCAACACCACCTCCCCCTATCTGCTGCTCTCTAGCTCCCTTGTCTCATCTCCTCCCATGCTTGCCTCCACGACTTCTCCCCTATAGCCTCTCCTATCCTCTGCAACTCCCTACCCCAATCTGTCCAGCCATCTCTCCTACTCTCTCCACTTTCTTTTAGGCCATCCATCCATCCCTGAAAACTCATTTCTTCGCCGAGCCCTATCCTGCCTTCAACTAATAACTCAATCTTCTATTTCTCACATCACTTCATCCCTCAGTTACTACCTTTTGTTCCAACAGTCCCTCCCTAGAAGCTCCCAGGAGCAGGGCCCTCTTAACCCTCTTGCTTGTATTGAATTGTATTGTTTCCCTATCATCTCCCTTTATAGTGCAAAGTGATGCGCAAAACTGGTGGCACTATATAAATCCTGTATAATGATAATAATAAGTTGCTATGGCTAAAGTTCTGCTTTAACCACGTGCCGCCTGCCGTATAGCAAAATGACAGCGGCAAAGTGGTTGTTATCCTGTCCGGACGTCATATGACGTGATCAGGATAACAGAAACGGCGAGGGGGGCGCACGGAGGTGCGGTGTGTCACTCCCATCGTGGTATGGAGCCTCTGACAGAGGCTTCTTACCACATGATCAGCTGTGACCAATCACAGCTGATCATCCCGTCAACCAGGAAGTGGTAGTTAATGGCTTTCCTCGGTTTAGGCAGACAGGGAGAGCTGATCTGCGGCTCTCCCTGTTAGGCCATGTAATTATCAGCACATTGATTATCAGCACAGCCCCCATCAAAAGGTGCCCATCAGCTGGCAATCAGTGCCCATCGCCAGCCTGTCCCCCTCTATAAACGCCTGTCAGCGCCCCTAAAACTGTCAATCAGTGCCAACAACAGTGACAATTAGCAGGAAGGGGGTGAAAGTGCCTGGTATTGAAGTGGCTAAGCTTAGTTGGGAATAGGCTGAACTTCCACTGTCAGTATGACATGTGAACAAGGCCTTAACCACTTCCAGGCCGCCGCATGTACATTTACGTCGGCAGAATGGCACGGACAGGCACATTGGCGTACCTGTACGTCCCTGCCTAGACGTGGGTCGGGGGTCCGATCGGTACCCCCCCCCCGTACATGCGGCGGTTCCCGTGGCTTCAGGAGCGATCCGGGACGAGGGCGCGGCTATTCGTTTCTAGCCGCCCCCTCGCGATCGCTCCCCGGAGCTGAAGAACGGGGAGAGCCGTATGTAAACACGGCTTCCCCGTGCTTCACTGTGGCGGCTGCATCGATCGAGTGATCCCTTTTATAGGGAGACTCGATCGATGACTTCAGACCTACAGCCACACCCCCCTACAGTTGTAAACACACACTAGGTGAACCCTAACTCCTACAGCGCCCCCTGTGGTTAACTCCCAAACTGCAACTGTCATTTTCACAATAAACAATGCAATTTAAATGCATTTTTTGCTGTGAAAATGACAATGGTCCCAAAAATGTGTCGAAATTGTCCAAAGTGTCTGCCATAATGTCGCAGTCACGAAAAAAATCGCTGATCGCCGCCATTAGTAGTAAAAAAAATAATAATAAAACTATCCCCTATTTTGTAAACGCTATAAATTTTGCGCAAACCAATTGATAAACTCTTATTGCGATTTTTTTTACTAAAAATAGGTAGAAGAATACGTATCGGCCTAAACTGAGGAAAAAAAAAATTTATATATGTTTTTGGGGGATATTTATTATAGCAAAAAGTAAAAACTATTGCATATTTTTCAAAATTGTCGCTCTATTTTTGTTTATAGCGCAAAAAATAAAACCGCAGAGGTGATCAAATACCACCAAAAGAAAGCTCTATTTGTGGGGAAAAAAGGACGGCAATTTTGTTTGGGAGCCACGTCGCACGACCGCGCAATTGTCTGTTAAAGCGACGCAGTGCCGAATTGTAAAAACCCCTTGGGTCATTTAGCAGCATATTGGTCCGGTCCTTAAGTGGTTAAACGTCTATAGGGATAAAAAGTGGGATTTCACTCCTGTGCTCTGAGTCATAGGTACAAACATGAGGAAAAGGCCTCTGAAAAACCCATCTACGCTCACACCGACACCAGACCTTGCTGGCCCTCTGAAAAGTGATCGCTCTTCAGAGGGCAGGTGAAAGGCAGATAGGAAACATAGAAGTGCGACTGCAGAAAAATGACCCAGTGGTCCATGGCGTATGCCCCCCCCCCTTTTTATTTTTTTGTCGACGTGTCACCATCCCTTTTAACCACTTCCCTACCCGCCCATTGTCATATGACGTCCACAGATGGGATCTTCCATCGTGGGTGGACGTCATATGACGTCCTGGGCTTCCCGGCCTGCCTGGGGGGTGCACGGCATCGCTCGGGACCCGGTGCCCGGCGGGCGCGATGTCCGCCGGGGACCCGCGATTGCCCACGATGACGGCAGGACCGTGGATCTGTGTGTGTAAACACAGAGATCCACGGCCCTGTCAGGTGAGGAGACGGATGTGTGTTCCTGTGTAGTGGGAACACACATGGGTCTGGTGCGCTTGTGGGTGGCCTCCCCCTAGCGTTCAAATCAGTGACTAGGGAAGATATTTAACCCCCTGTTGTTAAGCCCTTCCCTGCCAGTGTCATTTGGAGAGTAATGAGTGCAGTTTTGTATGAGTCATGGGTGTATAAATGTGAATGGTCCCAAAATTGATGTTGGAGTAAGTAGTGTCCTTTTGGTGATAAAAGGTGTAATTGTTGTTAATTTTGTGTCAAAATAGGAGAGGTGCCCAGGGGGAGCCTTGAACCCAAAAAGAGGGATATGGAAGGCAATGACACTACCACTGAGCTATAAGCTCTATGGACATATATAGCAGTACTCCGGGTAGTCTTAAGAAAGAAATGACCGTTGAAATCACTAAGCAACAGATTTAACCTTAACAAGAACATACAAAGCCAGTAACAAGTCGTCCCTCAGCTTACATCACCAATCTTCTCTCCAAATCTCATCCGTTAAACCTCTTTGCTCCTCCTCCCAACACCACCTCCCCCTATCTGCTGCTCTCTAGCTCCCTTGTCTCATCTCCTCCCATGCTTGCCTCCACGACTTCTCCCCTATAGCCTCTCCTATCCTCTGCAACTCCCTACCCCAATCTGTCCAGCCATCTCTCCTACTCTCTCCACTTTCTTTTAGGCCATCCATCCATCCCTGAAAACTCATTTCTTCGCCGAGCCCTATCCTGCCTTCAACTAATAACTCAATCTTCTATTTCTCACATCACTTCATCCCTCAGTTACTACCTTTTCTTCCAACAGTCCCTCCCTAGAAGCTCCCAGGAGCAGGGCCCTCTTAACCCTCTTGCTTGTATTGAATTGTATTGTTTCCCTATCATCTCCCTTTATAGTGCAAAGTGATGCGCAAAACTGGTGGCACTATATAAATCCTGTATAATGATAATAATAAGTTGCTATGGCTAAAGTTCTGCTTTAACCACGTGCCGCCTGCCGTATAGCAAAATGACAGTGGCAAAGTGGTTGTTATCCTGTCCGGACGTCATATGACGTGATCAGGATAACAGAAACGGCGAGGGGGGCGCACGGAGGTGCGGTGTGTCACTCCCATCGTGGTATGGAGCCTCTGACAGAGGCTTCTTACCACATGATCAGCTGTGACCAATCACAGCTGATCATCCCGTCAACCAGGAAGTGGTAGTTAATGGCTTTCCTCGGTTTAGGCAGACAGGGAGAGCTGATCTGCGGCTCTCCCTGTTAGGCCATGTAATTATCAGCACATTGATTATCAGCACAGCCCCCATCAAAAGGTGCCCATCAGCTGGCAATCAGTGCCCATCGCCAGCCTGTCCCCCTCTATAAACGCCTGTCAGCGCCCCTAAAACTGCCAATCACTGCCAACAACAGTGACAATTAGCAGGAAGGGGGTGAAAGTGCCTGGTATTGAAGTGGCTAAGCTTAGTTGGGAATAGGCTGAACTTCCACTGTCAGTATGGCATGTGAACAAGGCCTTAACCACTTCCAGGCCGCCGCATGTACATTTACGTCGGCAGAATGGCACGGACAGGCACATTGGCGTACCTGTACGTCCCTGCCTAGACGTGGGTCGGGGGTCCGATCGGTACCCCCCCCCCCCGTACATGCGGCGGTTCCCGTGGCTTCAGGAGCGATCCGGGACGAGGGCGCGGCTATTCGTTTCTAGCCGCCCCCTCGCGATCGCTCCCCGGAGCTGAAGAACGGGGAGAGCCGTATGTAAACACGGCTTCCCCGTGCTTCACTGTGGCGGCTGCATCGATCGAGTGATCCCTTTTATAGGGAGACTCGATCGATGACTTCAGACCTACAGCCACACCCCCCTACAGTTGTAAACACACTCTAGGTGAACCCTAACTCCTACAGCGCCCCCTGTGGTTAACTCCCAAACTGCAACTGTCATTTTCACAATAAACAATGCAATTTAAATGCATTTTTTGCTGTGAAAATGACAATGGTCCCAAAAATGTGTCGAAATTGTCCAAAGTGTCCGCCATAATGTCGCAGTCACGAAAAAAATCGCTGATCGCCGCCATTAGTAGTAAAAAAAATAATAATAAAACTATCCCCTATTTTGTAAACGCTATAAATTTTGCGCAAACCAATTGATAAACTCTTATTGCGATTTTTTTTACTAAAAATAGGTAGAAGAATACGTATCGGCCTAAACTGAGGAAAAAAAAAAAATTATATATGTTTTTGGGGGATATTTATTATAGCAAAAAGTAAAAACTATTTAATTTTTTTCAAAATTGTTGCTCTATTTTTGTTTATAGCACAAAAAATAAAAACCGCAGAGGTGATCAAATACCACCAAAAGAAAGCTCTATTTGTGGGGAAAAAAGGACGGCAATTTTGTTTGGGAGCCACGTCGCACGACCGCGCAATTGTCTGTTAAAGCGACGCAGTGCCGAATTGTAAAAACCCCTTGGGTCATTTAGCAGCATATTGGTCCGGTCCTTAAGTGGTTAAACGTCTATAGGGATAAAAAGTGGGATTTCACTCCTGTGCTCTGAGTCATAGGTACAAACATGAGGAAAAGGCCTCTGAAAAACCCATCTACGCTCGCACCGACACCAGACCTTGCTGGCCCTCTGAAAAGTGATCGCTCTTCAGAGGGCAGGTGAAAGGCAGATAGGAGACATAGAAGTGCGACTGCAGAAAAATGACCCAGTGGTCCATGGCGTATGCCCCCCCCCCCTTTTTATTTTTTTGTCGACGTGTCACCATCCCTTTTAACCACTTCCCTACCCGCCCATTGTCATATGACGTCCACAGATGGGATCTTCCATCGTGGGTGGACGTCATATGACGTCCTGGGCTTCCCGGCCTGCCTGGGGGGTGCACGGCATCGCTCGGGACCCGGTGTCCGGCGGGCGCGATGTCCGCCGGGGACCCGCGATTGCCCACGATGACGGCAGGACCGTGGATCTGTGTGTGTAAACACAGAGATCCACGGCCCTGTCAGGTGAGGAGACGGATGTGTGTTCCTGTGTAGTGGGAACACACATGGGTCTGGTGCGCTTGTGGGTGGCCTCCCCCTAGCGTTAAAATCAGTGACTAGGGAAGATATTTAACCCCCTGTTGTTAAGCCCTTCCCTGCCAGTGGCATTTGGAGAGTAATCAGTGCAGTTTTGTATGAGTCATGGGTGTATAAATGTGAATGGTCCCAAAATTGATGTTGGAGTAAGTAGTGTCCTTTTGGTGATAAAAGGTGTAATTGTTGTTAATTTTGTGTGAAAATAGGAGAGCTGCCCAGGGGGAGCCTTGAACCCAAAAAGAAGGATATGGAAGGCAATGACACTACCACTGAGCTATAAGCTCTATGGACATCTATGGCAGTGCTCCGGGTAGTCTTAAGAAAGAAATGACCGTTGAAATCACTAAGCAACAGATTTAACCTTAACAAGAACATACAAAGCCAGTAACAAGTCGTCCCTCAGCTTACATCACCAATCTTCTCTCCAAATCTCATCCGTTAAACCTCTTTGCTCCTCCTCCCAACACCACCTCCCCCTATCTGCTGCTCTCTAGCTCCCTTGTCTCATCTCCTCCCATGCTTGCCTCCACGACTTCTCCCCTATAGCCTCTCCTATCCTCTGCAACTCCCTACCCCAATCTGTCCAGCCATCTCTCCTACTCTCTCCACTTTCTTTTCGGCCATCCATCCATCCCTGAAAACTCATTTCTTCGCCGAGCCCTATCCTGCCTTCAACTAATAACTCAATCTTCTATTTCTCACATCACTTCATCCCTCAGTTACTACCTTTTGTTCCAACAGTCCCTCCCTAGAAGCTCCCAGGAGCAGGGCCCTCTTAACCCTCTTGCTTGTATTGAATTGTATTGTTTCCCTATCATCTCCCTTTATAGTGCAAAGTGATGCGCAAAACTGGTGGCACTATATAAATCCTGTATAATGATAATAATAAGTTGCTATGGCTAAAGTTCTGCTTTAACCACGTGCCGCCTGCCGTATAGCAAAATGACAGTGGCAAAGTGGTTGTTATCCTGTCCGGACGTCATATGAGGTGATCAGGATAACAGAAACGGCGAGGGGGGCGCACGGAGGTGCGGTGTGTCACTCCCATCGTGGTATGGAGCCTCTGACAGAGGCTTCTTACCACATGATCAGCTGTGACCAATCACAGCTGATCATCCCGTCAACCAGGAAGTGGTAGTTAATGGCTTTCCTCGGTTTAGGCAGACAGGGAGAGCTGATCTGCGGCTCTCCCTGTTAGGCCATGTAATTATCAGCACATTGATTATCAGCACAGCCCCCATCAAAAGGTGCCCATCAGCTGGCAATCAGTGCCCATCGCCAGCCTGTCCCCCTCTATAAACGCCTGTCAGCGCCCCTAAAACTGCCAATCAGTGCCAACAACAGTGACAATTAGCAGGAAGGGGGTGAAAGTGCCTGGTATTGAAGTGGCTAAGCTTAGTTGGGAATAGGCTGAACTTCCACTGTCAGTATGACATGTGAACAAGGCCTTAACCACTTCCAGGCCGCCGCATGTACATTTACGTCGGCAGAATGGCACGGACAGGCACATTGGCGTACCTGTACGTCCCTGCCTAGACGTGGGTCGGGGGTCCGATCGGTACCCCCCCCCCCGTACATGCGGCGGTTCCCGTGGCTTCAGGAGCGATCCGGGACGAGGGCGCGGCTATTCGTTTCTAGCCGCCCCCTCGCGATCGCTCCCCGGAGCTGAAGAACGGGGAGAGCCGTATGTAAACACGGCTTCCCCGTGCTTCACTGTGGCGGCTGCATCGATCGAGTGATCCCTTTTATAGGGAGACTCGATCGATGACTTCAGACCTACAGCCACACCCCCCTACAGTTGTAAACACACTCTAGGTGAACCCTAACTCCTACAGCGCCCCCTGTGGTTAACTCCCAAACTGCAACTGTCATTTTCACAATAAACAATGCAATTTAAATGCATTTTTTGCTGTGAAAATGACAATGGTCCCAAAAATGTGTCGAAATTGTCCAAAGTGTCCGCCATAATGTCGCAGTCACGAAAAAAATCGCTGATCGCCGCCATTAGTAGTAAAAAAAATAATAATAAAACTATCCCCTATTTTGTAAACGCTATAAATTTTGCGCAAACCAATTGATAAACTCTTATTGCGATTTTTTTTACTAAAAATAGGTAGAAGAATACGTATCGGCCTAAACTGAGGAAAAAAAAAATTATATATGTTTTTGGGGGATATTTATTATAGCAAAAAGTAAAAACTATTTCATTTTTTTCAAAATTGTTGCTCTATTTTTGTTTATAGCACAAAAAATAAAAACCGCAGAGGTGATCAAATACCACCAAAAGAAAGCTCTATTTGTGGGGAAAAAAGGACGGCAATTTTGTTTGGGAGCCACGTCGCACGACCGCGCAATTGTCTGTTAAAGCGACGCAGTGCCGAATTGTAAAAACCCCTTGGGTCATTTAGCAGCATATTGGTCCGGTCCTTAAGTGGTTAAACGTCTATAGGGATAAAAAGTGGGATTTCACTCCTGTGCTCTGAGTCATAGGTACAAACATGAGGAAAAGGCCTCTGAAAAACCCATCTACGCTCACACCGACACCAGACCTTGCTGGCCCTCTGAAAAGTGATCGCTCTTCAGAGGGCAGGTGAAAGGCAGATAGGAGACATAGAAGTGCGACTGCAGAAAAATGACCCAGTGGTCCATGGCGTATGCCCCCCCCCCCTTTTTATTTTTTTGTCGACGTGTCACCATCCCTTTTAACCACTTCCCTACCCGCCCATTGTCATATGACGTCCACAGATGGGATCTTCCATCGTGGGTGGACGTCATATGACGTCCTGGGCTTCCCGGCCTGCCTGGGGGGTGCACGGCATCGCTCGGGACCCGGTGCCCGGCGGGCGCGATGTCCGCCGGGGACCCGCGATTGCCCACGATGACGGCAGGACCGTGGATCTGTGTGTGTAAACACAGAGATCCACGGCCCTGTCAGGTGAGGAGACGGATGTGTGTTCCTGTGTAGTGGGAACACACATGGGTCTGGTCCGCTTGTGGGTGGCCTCCCCCTAGCGTTAAAATCAGTGACTAGGGAAGATATTTAACCCCCTGTTGTTAAGCCCTTCCCTGCCAGTGTCATTTGGAGAGTAATGAGTGCAGTTTTGTATGAGTCATGGGTGTATAAATGTGAATGGTCCCAAAATTGATGTTGGAGTAAGTAGTGTCCTTTTGGTGATAAAAGGTGTAATTGTTGTTAATTTTGTGTCAAAATAGGAGAGCTGCCCAGGGGGAGCCTTGAACCCAAAAAGAGGGAAATGGAAGGCAATGACA
>NC_053490.1:205568837-205780566 GCF_905171775.1 Rana temporaria | reverse complement strand
GCAGAAGGGGGTGAAAGTGCCTGGTATTGAAGTGGCTAAGCTTAGTTGGGAATAGGCTGAACTTCCACTGTCAGTATGACATGTGAACAAGGCCTTAACCACTTCCAGGCCGCCGCATGTACATTTACGTCGGCAGAATGGCACGGACAGGCACATTGGCGTACCTGTACGTCCCTGCCTAGACGTGGGTCGGGGGTCCGATCGGTACCCCCCCCCCCCGTACATGCGGCGGTTCCCGTGGCTTCAGGAGCGATCCGGGACGAGGGCGCGGCTATTCGTTTCTAGCCGCCCCCTCGCGATCGCTCCCCGGAGCTGAAGAACGGGGAGAGCCGTATGTAAACACGGCTTCCCCGTGCTTCACTGTGGCGGCTGCATCGATCGAGTGATCCCTTTTATAGGGAGACTCGATCGATGACTTCAGACCTACAGCCACACCCCCCTACAGTTGTAAACACACACTAGGTGAACCCTAACTCCTACAGCGCCCCCTGTGGTTAACTCCCAAACTGCAACTGTCATTTTCACAATAAACAATGCAATTTAAATGCATTTTTTGCTGTGAAAATGACAATGGTCCCAAAAATGTGTCGAAATTGTCCAAAGTGTCCGCCATAATGTCGCAGTCACGAAAAAAATCGCTGATCGCCGCCATTAGTAGTAAAAAAAATAATAATAAAACTATCCCCTATTTTGTAAACGCTATAAATTTTGCGCAAACCAATTGATAAACTCTTATTGCGATTTTTTTTACTAAAAATAGGTAGAAGAATACGTATCGGCCTAAACTGAGGAAAAAAAAAAATTATATATGTTTTTGGGGGATATTTATTATAGCAAAAAGTAAAAACTATTGCATATTTTTCAAAATTGTCGCTCTATTTTTGTTTATAGCGCAAAAAATAAAAACCGCAGAGGTGATCAAATACCACCAAAAGAAAGCTCTATTTGTGGGGAAAAAAGGACGGCAATTTTGTTTGGGAGCCACGTCGCACGACCGCGCAATTGTCTGTTAAAGCGACGCAGTGCCGAATTGTAAAAACCCCTTGGGTCATTTAGCAGCATATTGGTCCGGTCCTTAAGTGGTTAAACGTCTATAGGGATAAAAAGTGGGATTTCACTCCTGTGCTCTGAGTCATAGGTACAAACATGAGGAAAAGGCCTCTGAAAAACCCATCTACGCTCGCACCGACACCAGACCTTGCTGGCCCTCTGAAAAGTGATCGCTCTTCAGAGGGCAGGTGAAAGGCAGATAGGAGACATAGAAGTGCGACTGCAGAAAAATGACCCAGTGGTCCATGGCGTATGCCCCCCCCCCCTTTTTATTTTTTTGTCGACGTGTCACCATCCCTTTTAACCACTTCCCTACCTGCCCATTGTCATATGACGTCCACAGATGGGATCTTCCATCGTGGGTGGACGTCATATGACGTCCTGGGCTTCCCGGCCTGCCTGGGGGGTGCACGGCATCGCTCGGGACCCGGTGCCCGGCGGGCGCGATGTCCGCCGGGGACCCGCGATTGCCCACGATGACGGCAGGACCGTGGATCTGTGTGTGTAAACACAGAGATCCACGGCCCTGTCAGGTGAGGAGACGGATGTGTGTTCCTGTGTAGTGGGAACACACATGGGTCTGGTGCGCTTGTGGGTGGCCTCCCCCTAGCGTTCAAATCAGTGACTAGGGAAGATATTTAACCCCCTGTTGTTAAGCCCTTCCCTGCCAGTGTCATTTGTAGAGTAATGAGTGCAGTTTTGTATGAGTCATGGGTGTATAAATGTGAATGGTCCCAAAATTGATGTTGGAGTAAGTAGTGTCCTTTTGGTGATAAAAGGTGTAATTGTTGTTAATTTTGTGTGAAAATAGGAGAGCTGCCCAGGGGGAGCCTTGAACCCAAAAAGAAGGGTATGGAAGGCAATGACACTACCACTGAGCTATAAGCTCTATGGACATCTATAGCAGTGCTCCGGGTAGTCTTAAGAAAGAAATGACCGTTGAAATCACTAAGCAACACATCTAACCTTAACAAGAACATACAAAGCCACTAACAAGTCGTCCCTCAGCTTACATCACCAATCTTCTCTCCAAATCTCATCCGTTAAACCTCTTTGCTCCTCCTCCTCCCAACACCACCTCCCCCTATCTGCTGCTCTCTAGCTCCCTTGTCTCATCTCCTCCCATGCTTGCCTCCACGACTTCTCCCCTATAGCCTCTCCTATCCTCTGCAACTCCCTACCCCAATCTGTCCAGCCATCTCTCCTACTCTCTCCACTTTCTTTTAGGCCATCCATCCATCCCTGAAAACTCATTTCTTCGCGGAGCCCTATCCTGCCTTCAACTAATAACTCAATCTTCTATTTCTCACATCAGTTCATCCCTCAGTTACTACCTTTTGTTCCAACAGTCCCTCCCTAGAAGCTCCCAGGAGCAGGGCCCTCTTAACCCTCTTGCTTGTATTGAATTGTATTGTTTCCCTATCATCTCCCTTTATAGTGCAAAGTGATGCGCAAAACTGGTGGCACTATATAAATCCTGTATAATGATAATAATAAGTTGCTATGGCTAAAGTTCTGCTTTAACCACGTGCCGCCCGCCGTATAGCAAAATGACAGCGGCAAAGTGGTTGTTATCCTGTCCGGATGTCATATGACGTGATCAGGATAACAGAAACGGCGAGGGGGGCGCACGGAGGTGCGGTGTGTCACTCCCATCGTGGTATGGAGCCTCTGACAGAGGCTTCTTACCACATGATCAGCTGTGACCAATCACAGCTGATCATCCCGTCAACCAGGAAGTGGTAGTTAATGGCTTTCCTCGGTTTAGGCAGACAGGGAGAGCTGATCTGCGGCTCTCCCTGTTAGGCCATGTAATTATCAGCACATTGATTATCAGCACAGCCCCCATCAAAAGGTGCCCATCAGCTGGCAATCAGTGCCCATCGCCAGCCTGTCCCCCTCTATAAACGCCTGTCAGCGCCCCTAAAACTGCCAATCAGTGCCAACAACAGTGACAATTAGCAGGAAGGGGGTGAAAGTGCCTGGTATTGAAGTGGCTAAGCTTAGTTGGGAATAGGCTGAACTTCCACTGTCAGTATGACATGTGAACAAGGCCTTAACCACTTCCAGGCCGCCGCATGTACATTTACGTCGGCAGAATGGCACGGACAGGCACATTGGCGTACCTGTACGTCCCTGCCTAGACGTGGGTCGGGGGTCCGATCGGTACCCCCCCCCCCCCTACATGCGGCGGTTCCCCTGGCTTCAGGAGCGATCCGGGACGAGGGCGCGGCTATTCGTTTCTAGCCGCCCCCTCGCGATCGCTCCCCGGAGCTGAAGAACGGGGAGAGCCGTATGTAAACACGGCTTCCCCGTGCTTCACTGTGGCGGCTGCATCGATCGAGTGATCCCTTTTATAGGGAGACTCGATCGATGACTTCAGACCTACAGCCACACCCCCCTACAGTTGTAAACACACACTAGGTGAACCCTAACTCCTACAGCGCCCCCTGTGGTTAACTCCCAAACTGCAACTGTCATTTTCACAATAAACAATGCAATTTAAATGCATTTTTTGCTGTGAAAATGACAATGGTCCCAAAAATGTGTCGAAATTGTCCAAAGTGTCCGCCATAATGTCGCAGTCACGAAAAAAATCGCTGATCGCCGCCATTAGTAGTAAAAAAAATAATAATAAAACTATCCCCTATTTTGTAAACGCTATAAATTTTGCGCAAACCAATTGATAAACTCTTATTGCGATTTTTTTTACTAAAAATAGGTAGAAGAATACGTATCGGCCTAAACTGAGGAAAAAAAAAAATTTATATATGTTTTTGGGGGATATTTATTATAGCAAAAAGTAAAAACTATTGCATATTTTTCAAAATTGTCGCTCTATTTTTGTTTATAGCGCAAAAAATAAAAACCGCAGAGGTGATCAAATACCACCAAAAGAAAGCTCTATTTGTGGGGAAAAAAGGACGGCAATTTTGTTAGGGAGCCACGTCGCACAACCGCGCAATTGTCTGTTAAAGCGACGCAGTGCCGAATTGTAAAAACCCCTTGGGTCATTTAGCAGCATATTGGTCCGGTCCTTAAGTGGTTAAACGTCTATAGGGATAAAAAGTGGGATTTCACTCCTGTGCTCTGAGTCATAGGTACAAACATGAGGAAAAGGCCTCTGAAAAACCCATCTACGCTCGCACCGACACCAGACCTTGCTGGCCCTCTGAAAAGTGATCGCTCTTCAGAGGGCAGGTGAAAGGCAGATAGGAGACATAGAAGTGCGACTGCAGAAAAATGACCCAGTGGTCCATGGCGTATGCCCCCCCCCCCTTTTTATTTTTTTGTCGACGTGTCACCATCCCTTTTAACCACTTCCCTACCTGCCCATTGTCATATGACGTCCACAGATGGGATCTTCCATCGTGGGTGGACGTCATATGACGTCCTGGGCTTCCCGGCCTGCCTGGGGGGTGCACGGCATCGCTCGGGACCCGGTGCCCGGCGGGCGCGATGTCCGCCGGGGACCCGCGATTGCCCACGATGACGGCAGGACCGTGGATCTCTGTGTTTACACACAGAGATCCACGGCCCTGTCAGGTGAGGAGACGGATGTGTGTTCCTGTGTAGTGGGAACACACATGGGTCTGGTGCGCTTGTGGGTGGCCTCCCCCTAGCGTTCAAATCAGTGACTAGGGAAGATATTTAACCCCCTGTTGTTAAGCCCTTCCCTGCCAGTGTCATTTGGAGAGTAATGAGTGCAGTTTTGTATGAGTCATGGGTGTATAAATGTGAATGGTCCCAAAATTGATGTTGGAGTAAGTAGTGTCCTTTTGGTGATAAAAGGTGTAATTGTTGTTAATTTTGTGTGAAAATAGGAGAGCTGCCCAGGGGGAGCCTTGAACCCAAAAAGAAGGGTATGGAAGGCAATGACACTACCACTGAGCTATAAGCTCTATGGACATCTATAGCAGTGCTCCGGGTAGTCTTAAGAAAGAAATGACCGTTGAAATCACTAAGCAACAGATCTAACCTTAACAAGAACATACAAAGCCACTAACAAGTCGTCCCTCAGCTTACATCACCAATCTGCTCTCCAAATCTCATCCGTTAAACCTCTTTGCTCCTCCTCCTCCCAACACCACCTCCCCCTATCTGCTGCTCTCTAGCTCCCTTGTCTCATCTCCTCCCATGCTTGCCTCCAGGACTTCTCCCCTATAGCCTCTCCTATCCTCTGCAACTCCCTACCCCAATCTGTCCAGCCATCTCTCCTACTCTCTCCACTTTCTTTTAGGCCATCCATCCCTGAAAACTCATTTCTTCGCCGAGCCCTATCCTGCCTTCAACTAATAACTCAATCTTCTATTTCTCACATCAGTTCATCCCTCAGTTACTACCTTTTGTTCCAACAGTCCCTCCCTAGAAGCTCCCAGGAGCAGGGCCCTCTTAACCCTCTTGCTTGTATTGAATTGTATTGTTTCCCTATCATCTCCCTTTATAGTGCAAAGTGATGCGCAAAACTGGTGGCACTATATAAATCCTGTATAATGATAATAATAAGTTGCTATGGCTAAAGTTCTGCTTTAACCACGTGCCGCCCGCCGTATAGCAAAATGACAGCGGCAAAGTGGTTGTTATCCTGTCCGGACGTCATATGACGTGATCAGGATAACAGAAACGGCGAGGGGGGCGCACGGAGGTGCGGTGTGTCACTCCCATCGTGGTATGGAGCCTCTGACAGAGGCTTCTTACCACATGATCAGCTGTGACCAATCACAGCTGATCATCCCGTCAACCAGGAAGTGGTAGTTAATGGCTTTCCTCGGTTTAGGCAGACAGGGAGAGCTGATCTGCGGCTCTCCCTGTTAGGCCATGTAATTATCAGCACATTGATTATCAGCACAGCCCCCATCAAAAGGTGCCCATCAGCTGGCAATCAGTGCCCATCGCCAGCCTGTCCCCCTCTATAAACGCCTGTCAGCGCCCCTAAAACTGCCAATCAGTGCCAACAACAGTGACAATTAGCAGGAAGGGGGTGAAAGTGCCTGGTATTGAAGTGGCTAAGCTTAGTTGGGAATAGGCTGAACTTCCACTGTCAGTATGACATGTGAACAAGGCCTTAACCACTTCCAGGCCGCCGCATGTACATTTACGTCGGCAGAATGGCACGGACAGGCACATTGGCGTACCTGTACGTCCCTGCCTAGACGTGGGTCGGGGGTCCGATCGGTACCCCCCCCCCCGTACATGCGGCGGTTCCCGTGGCTTCCGGAGCGATCCGGGACGAGGGCGCGGCTATTCGTTTCTAGCCGCCCCCTCGCGATCGCTCCCCGGAGCTGAAGAACGGGGAGAGCCGTATGTAAACACGGCTTCCCCGTGCTTCACTGTGGCGGCTGCATCGATCGAGTGATCCCTTTTATAGGGAGACTCGATCGATGACTTCAGACCTACAGCCACACCCCCCTACAGTTGTAAACACACACTAGGTGAACCCTAACTCCTACAGCGCCCCCTGTGGTTAACTCCCAAACTGCAACTGTCATTTTCACAATAAACAATGCAATTTAAATGCATTTTTTGCTGTGAAAATGACAATGGTCCCAAAAATGTGTCGAAATTGTCCAAAGTGTCCGCCATAATGTCGCAGTCACGAAAAAAATCGCTGATCGCCGCCATTAGTAGTAAAAAAAATAATAATAAAACTATCCCCTATTTTGTAAACGCTATAAATTTTGCGCAAACCAATTGATAAACTCTTATTGCGATTTTTTTTACTAAAAATAGGTAGAAGAATACGTATCGGCCTAAACTGAGGAAAAAAAAAATTTATATATGTTTTTGGGGGATATTTATTATAGCAAAAAGTAAAAACTATTGCATATTTTTGAAAATTGTCGCTCTATTTTTGTTTATAGCGCAAAAAATAAAAACCGCAGAGGTGATCAAATACCACCAAAAGAAAGCTCTATTTGTGGGGAAAAAAGGACGGCAATTTTGTTTGGGAGCCACGTCGCACGACCGCGCAATTGTCTGTTAAAGCGACGCAGTGCCGAATTGTAAAAACCCCTTGGGTCATTTAGCAGCATATTGGTCCGGTCCTTAAGTGGTTAAACGTCTATAGGGATAAAAAGTGGGATTTCACTCCTGTGCTCTGAGTCATAGGTACAAACATGAGGAAAAGGCCTCTGAAAAACCCATCTACGCTCGCACCGACACCAGACCTTGCTGGCCCTCTGAAAAGTGATCGCTCTTCAGAGGGCAGGTGAAAGGCAGATAGGAGACATAGAAGTGCGACTGCAGAAAAATGACCCAGTGGTCCATGGCGTATGCCCCCCCCCCCTTTTTATTTTTTTGTCGACGTGTCACCATCCCTTTTAACCACTTCCCTACCCGCCCATTGTCATATGACGTCCACAGATGGGATCTTCCATCGTGGGTGGACGTCATATGACGTCCTGGGCTTCCCGGCCTGCCTGGGGGGTGCACGGCATCGCTCGGGACCCGGTGCCCGGCGGGCGCGATGTCCGCCGGGGACCCGCGATTGCCCACGATGACGGCAGGACCGTGGATCTGTGTGTGTAAACACAGAGATCCACGGCCCTGTCAGGTGAGGAGACGGATGTGTGTTCCTGTGTAGTGGGAACACACATGGGTCTGGTGCGCTTGTGGGTGGCCTCCCCCTAGCGTTAAAATCAGTGACTAGGGAAGATATTTAACCCCCTGTTGTTAAGCCCTTCCCTGCCAGTGGCATTTGGAGAGTAATGAGTGCAGTTTTGTATGAGTCATGGGTGTATAAATGTGAATGGTCCCAAAATTGATGTTGGAGTAAGTAGTGTCCTTTTGGTGATAAAAGGTGTAATTGTTGTTAATTTTGTGTGAAAATAGGAGAGCTGCCCAGGGGGAGCCTTGAACCCAAAAAGAAGGGTATGGAAGGCAATGACACTACCACTGAGCTATAAGCTCTATGGACATCTATAGCAGTGCTCCGGGTAGTCTTAAGAAAGAAATGACCGTTGAAATCACTAAGCAACAGATCTAACCTTAACAAGAACATACAAAGCCACTAACAAGTCGTCCCTCAGCTTACATCACCAATCTTCTCTCCAAATCTCATCCGTTAAACCTCTTTGCTCCTCCTCCTCCCAACACCACCTCCCCCTATCTGCTGCTCTCTAGCTCCCTTGTCTCATCTCCTCCCATGCTTGCCTCCAGGACTTCTCCCCTATAGCCTCTCCTATCCTCTGCAACTCCCTACCCCAATCTGTCCAGCCATCTCTCCTACTCTCTCCACTTTCTTTTAGGCCATCCATCCATCCCTGAAAACTCATTTCTTCGCGAGCCCTATCCTGCCTTCAACTAATAACTCAATCTTCTATTTCTCACATCAGTTCATCCCTCAGTTACTACCTTTTGTTCCAACAGTCCCTCCCTAGAAGCTCCCAGGAGCAGGGCCCTCTTAACCCTCTTGCTTGTATTGAATTGTATTGTTTCCCTATCATCTCCCTTTATAGTGCAAAGTGATGCGCAAAACTGGTGGCACTATATAAATCCTGTATAATGATAATAATAAGTTGCTATGGCTAAAGTTCTGCTTTAACCACGTGCCGCCCGCCGTATAGCAAAATGACAGCGGCAAAGTGGTTGTTATCCTGTCCGGACGTCATATGACGTGATCAGGATAACAGAAACGGCGAGGGGGGCGCACGGAGGTGCGGTGTGTCACTCCCATCGTGGTATGGAGCCTCTGACAGAGGCTTCTTACCACATGATCAGCTGTGACCAATCACAGCTGATCATCCCGTCAACCAGGAAGTGGTAGTTAATGGCTTTCCTCGGTTTAGGCAGACAGGGAGAGCTGATCTGCGGCTCTCCCTGTTAGGCCATGTAATTATCAGCACATTGATTATCAGCACAGCCCCCATCAAAAGGTGCCCATCAGCTGGCAATCAGTGCCCATCGCCAGCCTGTCCCCCTCTATAAACGCCTGTCAGCGCCCCTAAAACTGCCAATCAGTGCCAACAACAGTGACAATTAGCAGGAAGGGGGTGAAAGTGCCTGGTATTGAAGTGGCTAAGCTTAGTTGGGAATAGGCTGAACTTCCACTGTCAGTATGACATGTGAACAAGGCCTTAACCACTTCCAGGCCGCCGCATGTACATTTACGTCGGCAGAATGGCACGGACAGGCACATTGGCGTACCTGTACGTCCCTGCCTAGACGTGGGTCGGGGGTCCGATTGGTACCCCCCCCCCCCGTACATGCGGCGGTTCCCGTGGCTTCAGGAGCGATCCGGGACGAGGGCGCGGCTATTCGTTTCTAGCCGCCCCCTCGCGATCGCTCCCCGGAGCTGAAGAACGGGGAGAGCCGTATGTAAACACGGCTTCCCCGTGCTTCACTGTGGCGGCTGCATCGATCGAGTGATCCCTTTTATAGGGAGACTCGATCGATGACTTCAGACCTACAGCCACACCCCCCTACAGTTGTAAACACACACTAGGTGAACCCTAACTCCTACAGCGCCCCCTGTGGTTAACTCCCAAACTGCAACTGTCATTTTCACAATAAACAATGCAATTCAAATGCATTTTTTGCTGTGAAAATGACAATGGTCCCAAAAATGTGTCGAAATTGTCCAAAGTGTCCGCCATAATGTCGCAGTCACGAAAAAAATCGCTGATCGCCGCCATTAGTAGTAAAAAAAATAATAATAAAACTATCCCCTATTTTGTAAACGCTATACATTTTGCGCAAACCAATTGATAAACTCTTATTGCGATTTTTTTTACTAAAAATAGGTAGAAGAATACGTATCGGCCTAAACTGAGGAAAAAAAAAATTGATATATGTTTTTGGGGGATATTTATTATAGCAAAAAGTAAAAACTATTGCATATTTTTCAAAATTGTCGCTCTATTTTTGTTTATAGCGCAAAAAATAAAAACCGCAGAGGTGATCAAATACCACCAAAAGAAAGCTCTATTTGTGGGGAAAAAAGGACGGCAATTTTGTTTGGGAGCCACGTCGCACGACCGCGCAATTGTCTGTTAAAGCGACGCAGTGCCGAATTGTAAAAACCCCTTGGGTCATTTAGCAGCATATTGGTCCGGTCCTTAAGTGGTTAAACGTCTATAGGGATAAAAAGTGGGATTTCACTCCTGTGCTCTGAGTCATAGGTACAAACATGAGGAAAAGGCCTCTGAAAAACCCATCTACGCTCGCACCGACACCAGACCTTGCTGGCCCTCTGAAAAGTGATCGCTCTTCAGAGGGCAGGTGAAAGGCAGATAGGAGACATAGAAGTGCGACTGCAGAAAAATGACCCAGTGGTCCATGGCGTATGCCCCCCCCCCCTTTTTATTTTTTTGTCGACGTGTCACCATCCCTTTTAACCACTTCCCTACCTGCCCATTGTCATATGACGTCCACAGATGGGATCTTCCATCGTGGGTGGACGTCATATGACGTCCTGGGCTTCCCGGCCTGCCTGGGGGGTGCACGGCATCGCTCGGGACCCGGTGCCCGGCGGGCGCGATGTCCGCCGGGGACCCGCGATTGCCCACGATGACGGCAGGACCGTGGATCTGTGTGTGTAAACACAGAGATCCACGGCCCTGTCAGGTGAGGAGACGGATGTGTGTTCCTGTGTAGTGGGAACACACATGGGTCTGGTGCGCTTGTGGGTGGCCTCCCCCTAGCGTTCAAATCAGTGACTAGGGAAGATATTTAACCCCCTGTTGTTAAGCCCTTCCCTGCCAGTGTCATTTGGAGAGTAATGAGTGCAGTTTTGTATGAGTCATGGGTGTATAAATGTGAATGGTCCCAAAATTGATGTTGGAGTAAGTAGTGTCCTTTTGGTGATAAAAGGTGTAATTGTTGTTAATTTTGTGTGAAAATAGGAGAGCTGCCCAGGGGGAGCCTTGAACCCAAAAAGAAGGGTATGGAAGGCAATGACGCTACCACTGAGCTATAAGCTCTATGGACATCTATAGCAGTGCTCCGGGTAGTCTTAAGAAAGAAATGACCGTTGAAATCACTAAGCAACAGATCTAACCTTAACAAGAACATACAAAGCCACTAACAAGTCGTCCCTCAGCTTACATCACCAATCTGCTCTCCAAATCTCATCCGTTAAACCTCTTTGCTCCTCCTCCTCCCAACACCACCTCCCCCTATCTGCTGCTCTCTAGCTCCCTTGTCTCATCTCCTCCCATGCTTGCCTCCACGACTTCTCCCCTATAGCCTCTCCTATCCTCTGCAACTCCCTACCCCAATCTGTCCAGCCATCTCTCCTACTCTCTCCACTTTCTTTTAGGCCATCCATCCATCCCTGAAAACTCATTTCTTCGCCGAGCCCTATCCTGCCTTCAACTAATAACTCAATCTTCTATTTCTCACATCAGTTCATCCCTCAGTTACTACCTTTTGTTCCAACAGTCCCTCCCTAGAAGCTCCCAGGAGCAGGGCCCTCTTAACCCTCTTGCTTGTATTGAATTGTATTGTTTCCCTATCATCTCCCTTTATAGTGCAAAGTGATGCGCAAAACTGGTGGCACTATATAAATCCTGTATAATGATAATAATAAGTTGCTATGGCTAAAGTTCTGCTTTAACCACGTGCCGCCCGCCGTATAGCAAAATGACAGCGGCAAAGTGGTTGTTATCCTGTCCGGATGTCATATGACGTGATCAGGATAACAGAAACGGCGAGGGGGGCGCACGGAGGTGCGGTGTGTCACTCCCATCGTGGTATGGAGCCTCTGACAGAGGCTTCTTACCACATGATCAGCTGTGACCAATCACAGCTGATCATCCCGTCAACCAGGAAGTGGTAGTTAATGGCTTTCCTCGGTTTAGGCAGACAGGGAGAGCTGATCTGCGGCTCTCCCTGTTAGGCCATGTAATTATCAGCACATTGATTATCAGCACAGCCCCCATCAAAAGGTGCCCATCAGCTGGCAATCAGTGCCCATCGCCAGCCTGTCCCCCTCTATAAACGCCTGTCAGCGCCCCTAAAACTGCCAATCAGTGCCAACAACAGTGACAATTAGCAGGAAGGGGGTGAAAGTGCCTGGTATTGAAGTGGCTAAGCTTAGTTGGGAATAGGCTGAACTTCCACTGTCAGTATGACATGTGAACAAGGCCTTAACCACTTCCAGGCCGCCGCATGTACATTTACGTCGGCAGAATGGCACGGACAGGCACATTGGCGTACCTGTACGTCCCTGCCTAGACGTGGGTCGGGGGTCCGATCGGTACCCCCCCCCCCGTACATGCGGCGGTTCCCGTGGCTTCAGGAGCGATCCGGGACGAGGGCGCGGCTATTTGTTTCTAGCCGCCCCCTCGCGATCGCTCCCCGGAGCTGAAGAACGGGGAGAGCCGTATGTAAACACGGCTTCCCCGTGCTTCACTGTGGCGGCTGCATCGATCGAGTGATCCCTTTTATAGGGAGACTCGATCGATGACTTCAGACCTACAGCCACACCCCCCTACAGTTGTAAACACACACTAGGTGAACCCTAACTCCTACAGCGCCCCCTGTGGTAAACTCCCAAACTGCAACTGTCATTTTCACAATAAACAATGCAATTCAAATGCATTTTTTGCTGTGAAAATGACAATGGTCCCAAAAATGTGTCGAAATTGTCCAAAGTGTCTGCCATAATGTCGCAGTCACGAAAAAAATCGCTGATCGCCGCCATTAGTAGTAAAAAAAATAATAATAAAACTATCCCCTATTTTGTAAACGCTATAAATTTTGCGCAAACCAATTGATAAACTCTTATTGCGATTTTTTTTACTAAAAATAGGTAGAAGAATACGTATCGGCCTAAACTGAGGAAAAAAAAAATTTATATATGTTTTTGGGGGATATTTATTATAGCAAAAAGTAAAAACTATTGCATATTTTTCAAAATTGACGCTCTATTTTTGTTTATAGCACAAAAAATAAAAACCGCAGAGGTGATCAAATACCACCAAAAGAAAGCTCTATTTGTGGGGAAAAAAGGACGGCAATTTTGTTTGGGAGCCACGTCGCACGACCGCGCAATTGTCTGTTAAAGCGACGCAGTGCCGAATTGTAAAAACCCCTTGGGTCATTTAGCAGCATATTGGTCCGGTCCTTAAGTGGTTAAACGTCTATAGGGATAAAAAGTGGGATTTCACTCCTGTGCTCTGAGTCATAGGTACAAACATGAGGAAAAGGCCTCTGAAAAACCCATCTACGCTCGCACCGACACCAGACCTTGCTGGCCCTCTGAAAAGTGATCGCTCTTCAGAGGGCAGGTGAAAGGCAGATAGGAGACATAGAAGTGCGACTGCAGAAAAATGACCCAGTGGTCCATGGCGTATGCCCCCCCCCCTTTTTATTTTTTTGTCGACGTGTCACCATCCCTTTTAACCACTTCCCTACCCGCCCATTGTCATATGACGTCCACAGATGGGATCTTCCATCGTGGGTGGACGTCATATGACGTCCTGGGCTTCCCGGCCTGCCTGGGGGGTGCACGGCATCGCTCGGGACCCGGTGCCCGGCGGGCGCGATGTCCGCCGGGGACCCGCGATTGCCCACGATGACGGCAGGACCGTGGATCTGTGTGTGTAAACACAGAGATCCACGGCCCTGTCAGGTGAGGAGACGGATGTGTGTTCCTGTGTAGTGGGAACACACATGGGTCTGGTGCGCTTGTGGGTGGCCTCCCCCTAGCGTTAAAATCAGTGACTAGGGAAGATATTTAACCCCCTGTTGTTAAGCCCTTCCCTGCCAGTGTCATTTGGAGAGTAATGAGTGCAGTTTTGTATGAGTCATGGGTGTATAAATGTGAATGGTCCCAAAATTGATGTTGGAGTAAGTAGTGTCCTTTTGGTGATAAAAGGTGTAATTGTTGTTAATTTTGTGTGAAAATAGGAGAGCTGCCCAGGGGGAGCCTTGAACCCAAAAAGAAGGGTATGGAAGGCAATGACACTACCACTGAGCTATAAGCTCTATGGACATCTATAGCAGTGCTCCGGGTAGTCTTAAGAAAGAAATGACCGTTGAAATCACTAAGCAACAGATTTAACCTTAACAAGAACATACAAAGCCACTAACAAGTCGTCCCTGAGCTTACATCACCAATCTGGTCTCCAAATCTCATCCGTTAAACCTCTTTGCTCCTCCTCCTCCCAACACCACCTCCCCCTATCTGCTGCTCTCTAGCTCCCTTGTCTCATCTCCTCCCATGCTTGCCTCCACGACTTCTCCCCTATAGCCTCTCCTATCCTCTGCAACTCCCTACCCCAATCTGTCCAGCCATCTCTCCTACTCTCTCCACTTTCTTTTAGGCCATCCATCCATCCCTGAAAACTCATTTCTTCGCGGAGCCCTATCCTGCCTTCAACTAATAACTCAATCTTCTATTTCTCACATCAGTTCATCCCTCAGTTACTACCTTTTGTTCCAACAGTCCCTCCCTAGAAGCTCCCAGGAGCAGGGCCCTCTTAACCCTCTTGCTTGTATTGAATTGTATTGTTTCCCTATCATCTCCCTTTATAGTGCAAAGTGATGCGCAAAACTGGTGGCACTATATAAATCCTGTATAATGATAATAATAAGTTGCTATGGCTAAAGTTCTGCTTTAACCACGTGCCGCCCGCCGTATAGCAAAATGACAGCGGCAAAGTGGTTGTTATCCTGTCCGGATGTCATATGACGTGATCAGGATAACAGAAACGGCGAGGGGGGCGCACGGAGGTGCGGTGTGTCACTCCCATCGTGGTATGGAGCCTCTGACAGAGGCTTCTTACCACATGATCAGCTGTGACCAATCACAGCTGATCATCCCGTCAACCAGGAAGTGGTAGTTAATGGCTTTCCTCGGTTTAGGCAGACAGGGAGAGCTGATCTGCGGCTCTCCCTGTTAGGCCATGTAATTATCAGCACATTGATTATCAGCACAGCCCCCATCAAAAGGTGCCCATCAGCTGGCAATCAGTGCCCATCGCCAGCCTGTCCCCCTCTATAAACGCCTGTCAGCGCCCCTAAAACTGCCAATCAGTGCCAACAACAGTGACAATTAGCAGGAAGGGGGTGAAAGTGCCTGGTATTGAAGTGGCTAAGCTTAGTTGGGAATAGGCTGAACTTCCACTGTCAGTATGACATGTGAACAAGGCCTTAACCACTTCCAGGCCGCCGCATGTACATTTACGTCGGCAGAATGGCACGGACAGGCACATTGGCGTACCTGTACGTCCCTGCCTAGACGTGGGTCGGGGGTCCGATCGGTACCCCCCCCCCGTACATGCGGCGGTTCCCGTGGCTTCAGGAGCGATCCGGGACGAGGGCGCGGCTATTCGTTTCTAGCCGCCCCCTCGCGATCGCTCCCCGGAGCTGAAGAACGGGGAGAGCCGTATGTAAACACGGCTTCCCCGTGCTTCACTGTGGCGGCTGCATCGATCGAGTGATCCCTTTTATAGGGAGACTCGATCGATGACTTCAGACCTACAGCCACACCCCCCTACAGTTGTAAACACACACTAGGTGAACCCTAACTCCTACAGCGCCCCCTGTGGTTAACTCCCAAACTGCAACTGTCATTTTCACAATAAACAATGCAATTTAAATGCATTTTTTGCTGTGAAAATGACAATGGTCCCAAAAATGTGTCGAAATTGTCCAAAGTGTCCGCCATAATGTCGCAGTCACGAAAAAAATCGCTGATCGCCGCCATTAGTAGTAAAAAAAATAATAATAAAACTATCCCCTATTTTGTAAACGCTATAAATTTTGCGCAAACCAATTGATAAACTTTTATTGCGATTTTTTTTACTAAAAATAGGTAGAAGAATACGTATCGGCCTAAACTGAGGAAAAAAAAAATTTATATATGTTTTTGGGGGATATTTATTATAGCAAAAAGTAAAAACTATTGCATATTTTTCAAAATTGTCGCTCTATTTTTGTTTATAGCGCAAAAAATAAAAACCGCAGAGGTGATCAAATACCACCAAAAGAAAGCTCTATTTGTGGGGAAAAAAGGACGGCAATTTTGTTTGGGAGCCACGTCGCACGACCGCGCAATTGTCTGTTAAAGCGACGCAGTGCCGAATTGTAAAAACCCCTTGGGTCATTTAGCAGCATATTGGTCCGGTCCTTAAGTGGTTAAACGTCTATAGGGATAAAAAGTGGGATTTCACTCCTGTGCTCTGAGTCATAGGTACAAACATGAGGAAAAGGCCTCTGAAAAACCCATCTACGCTCGCACCGACACCAGACCTTGCTGGCCCTCTGAAAAGTGATCGCTCTTCAGAGGGCAGGTGAAAGGCAGATAGGAGACATAGAAGTGCGACTGCAGAAAAATGACCCAGTGGTCCATGGCGTATGCCCCCCCCCCCCTTTTTATTTTTTTGTCGACGTGTCACCATCCCTTTTAACCACTTCCCTACCCGCCCATTGTCATATGACGTCCACAGATGGGATCTTCCATCGTGGGTGGACGTCATATGACGTCCTGGGCTTCCCGGCCTGCCTGGGGGGTGCACGGCATCGCTCGGGACCCGGTGCCCGGCGGGCGCGATGTCCGCCGGGGACCCGCGATTGCCCACGATGACGGCAGGACCGTGGATCTGTGTGTGTAAACACAGAGATCCACGGCCCTGTCAGGTGAGGAGACGGATGTGTGTTCCTGTGTAGTGGGAACACACATGGGTCTGGTGCGCTTGTGGGTGGCCTCCCCCTAGCGTTAAAATCAGTGACTAGGGAAGATATTTAACCCCCTGTTGTTAAGCCCTTCCCTGCCAGTGTCATTTGGAGAGTAATGAGTGCAGTTTTGTATGAGTCATGGGTGTATAAATGTGAATGGTCCCAAAATTGATGTTGGAGTAAGTAGTGTCCTTTTGGTGATAAAAGGTGTAATTGTTGTTAATTTTGTGTGAAAATAGGAGAGCTGCCCAGGGGGAGCCTTGAACCCAAAAAGAAGGGTATGGAAGGCAATGACACTACCACTGAGCTATAAGCTCTATGGACATCTATAGCAGTGCTCCGGGTAGTCTTAAGAAAGAAATGACCGTTGAAATCACTAAGCAACAGATCTAACCTTAACAAGAACATACAAAGCCACTAACAAGTCGTCCCTCAGCTTACATCACCAATCTGGTCTCCAAATCTCATCCGTTAAACCTCTTTGCTCCTCCTCCTCCCAACACCACCTCCCCCTATCTGCTGCTCTCTAGCTCCCTTGTCTCATCTCCTCCCATGCTTGCCTCCACGACTTCTCCCCTATAGCCTCTCCTATCCTCTGCAACTCCCTACCCCAATCTGTCCAGCCATCTCTCCTACTCTCTCCACTTTCTTTTAGGCCATCCATCCATCCCTGAAAACTCATTTCTTCGCGGAGCCCTATCCTGCCTTCAACTAATAACTCAATCTTCTATTTCTCACATCAGTTCATCCCTCAGTTACTACCTTTTGTTCCAACAGTCCCTCCCTAGAAGCTCCCAGGAGCAGGGCCCTCTTAACCCTCTTGCTTGTATTGAATTGTATTGTTTCCCTATCATCTCCCTTTATAGTGCAAAGTGATGCGCAAAACTGGTGGCACTATATAAATCCTGTATAATGATAATAATAAGTTGCTATGGCTAAAGTTCTGCTTTAACCACGTGCCGCCCGCCGTATAGCAAAATGACAGCGGCAAAGTGGTTGTTATCCTGTCCGGATGTCATATGACGTGATCAGGATAACAGAAACGGCGAGGGGGGCGCACGGAGGTGCGGTGTGTCACTCCCATCGTGGTATGGAGCCTCTGACAGAGGCTTCTTACCACATGATCAGCTGTGACCAATCACAGCTGATCATCCCGTCAACCAGGAAGTGGTAGTTAATGGCTTTCCTCGGTTTAGGCAGACAGGGAGAGCTGATCTGCGGCTCTCCCTGTTAGGCCATGTAATTATCAGCACATTGATTATCAGCACAGCCCCCATCAAAAGGTGCCCATCAGCTGGCAATCAGTGCCCATCGCCAGCCTGTCCCCCTCTATAAACGCCTGTCAGCGCCCCTAAAACTGCCAATCAGTGCCAACAACAGTGACAATTAGCAGGAAGGGGGTGAAAGTGCCTGGTATTGAAGTGGCTAAGCTTAGTTGGGAATAGGCTGAACTTCCACTGTCAGTATGACATGTGAACAAGGCCTTAACCACTTCCAGGCCGCCGCATGTACATTTACGTCGGCAGAGTGGCACGGACAGGCACATTGGCGTACCTGTACGTCCCTGCCTAGACGTGGGTCGGGGGTCCGATCGGTACCCCCCCCGTACATGCGGCGGTTCCCGTGGCTTCAGGAGCGATCCGGGACGAGGGCGCGGCTATTCGTTTCTAGCCGCCCCCTCGCGATCGCTCCCCGGAGCTGAAGAACGGGGAGAGCCGTATGTAAACACGGCTTCCCCGTGCTTCACTGTGGCGGCTGCATCGATCGAGTGATCCCTTTTATAGGGAGACTCGATCGATGACTTCAGACCTACAGCCACACCCCCCTACAGTTGTAAACACACACTAGGTGAACCCTAACTCCTACAGCGCCCCCTGTGGTTAACTCCCAAACTGCAACTGTCATTTTCACAATAAACAATGCAATTTAAATGCATTTTTTGCTGTGAAAATGACAATGGTCCCAAAAATGTGTCGAAATTGTCCAAAGTGTCCGCCATAATGTCGCAGTCACGAAAAAAATCGCTGATCGCCGCCATTAGTAGTAAAAAAAATAATAATAAAACTATCCCCTATTTTGTAAACGCTATAAATTTTGCGCAAACCAATTGATAAACTCTTATTGCGATTTTTTTTACTAAAAATAGGTAGAAGAATACGTATCGGCCTAAACTGAGGAAAAAAAAAATTTATATATGTTTTTGGGGGATATTTATTATAGCAAAAAGTAAAAACTATTGCATATTTTTCAAAATTGTCGCTCTATTTTTGTTTATAGCGCAAAAAATAAAAACCGCAGAGGTGATCAAATACCACCAAAAGAAAGCTCTATTTGTGGGGAAAAAAGGACGGCAATTTTGTTTGGGAGCCACGTCGCACGACCGCGCAATTGTCTGTTAAAGCGACGCAGTGCCGAATTGTAAAAACCCCTTGGGTCATTTAGCAGCATATTGGTCCGGTCCTTAAGTGGTTAAACGTCTATAGGGATAAAAAGTGGGATTTCACTCCTGTGCTCTGAGTCATAGGTACAAACATGAGGAAAAGGCCTCTGAAAAACCCATCTACGCTCGCACCGACACCAGACCTTGCTGGCCCTCTGAAAAGTGATCGCTCTTCAGAGGGCAGGTGAAAGGCAGATAGGAGACATAGAAGTGCGACTGCAGAAAAATGACCCAGTGGTCCATGGCGTATGCCCCCCCCCCCTTTTTATTTTTTTGTCGACGTGTCACCATCCCTTTTAACCACTTCCCTACCTGCCCATTGTCATATGACGTCCACAGATGGGATCTTCCATCGTGGGTGGACGTCATATGACGTCCTGGGCTTCCCGGCCTGCCTGGGGGGTGCACGGCATCGCTCGGGACCCGGTGCCCGGCGGGCGCGATGTCCGCCGGGGACCCGCGATTGCCCACGATGACGGCAGGACCGTGGATCTGTGTGTGTAAACACAGAGATCCACGGTCCTGTCAGGTGAGGAGACGGATGTGTGTTCCTGTGTAGTGGGAACACACATGGGTCTGGTGCGCTTGTGGGTGGCCTCCCCCTAGCGTTCAAATCAGTGACTAGGGAAGATATTTAACCCCCTGTTGTTAAGCCCTTCCCTGCCAGTGTCATTTGGAGAGTAATGAGTGCAGTTTTGTATGAGTCATGGGTGTATAAATGTGAATGGTCCCAAAATTGATGTTGGAGTAAGTAGTGTCCTTTTGGTGATAAAAGGTGTAATTGTTGTTAATTTTGTGTGAAAACAGGAGAGCTGCCCAGGGGGAGCCTTGAACCCAAAAAGAAGGGTATGGAAGGCAATGACACTACCACTGAGCTATAAGCTCTATGGACATCTATAGCAGTGCTCCGGGTAGTCTTAAGAAAGAAATGACCGTTGAAATCACTAAGCAACAGATCTAACCTTAACAAGAACATACAAAGCCACTAACAAGTCGTCCCTGAGCTTACATCACCAATCTGGTCTCCAAATCTCATCCGTTAAACCTCTTTGCTCCTCCTCCTCCCAACACCACCTCCCCCTATCTGCTGCTCTCTAGCTCCCTTGTCTCATCTCCTCCCATGCTTGCCTCCAGGACTTCTCCCCTATAGCCTCTCCTATCCTCTGCAACTCCCTACCCCAATCTGTCCAGCCATCTCTCCTACTCTCTCCACTTTCTTTTAGGCCATCCATCCATCCCTGAAAACTCATTTCTTCGCGGAGCCCTATCCTGCCTTCAACTAATAACTCAATCTTCTATTTCTCACATCAGTTCATCCCTCAGTTACTACCTTTTGTTCCAACAGTCCCTCCCTAGAAGCTCCCAGGAGCAGGGCCCTCTTAACCCTCTTGCTTGTATTGAATTGTATTGTTTCCCTATCATCTCCCTTTATAGTGCAAAGTGATGCGCAAAACTGGTGGCACTATATAAATCCTGTATAATGATAATAATAAGTTGCTATGGCTAAAGTTCTGCTTTAACCACGTGCCGCCCGCCGTATAGCAAAATGACAGCGGCAAAGTGGTTGTTATCCTGTCCGGATGTCATATGACGTGATCAGGATAACAGAAACGGCGAGGGGGGCGCACGGAGGTGCGGTGTGTCACTCCCATCGTGGTATGGAGCCTCTGACAGAGGCTTCTTACCACATGATCAGCTGTGACCAATCACAGCTGATCATCCCGTCAACCAGGAAGTGGTAGTTAATGGCTTTCCTCGGTTTAGGCAGACAGGGAGAGCTGATCTGCGGCTCTCCCTGTTAGGCCATGTAATTATCAGCACATTGATTATCAGCACAGCCCCCATCAAAAGGTGCCCATCAGCTGGCAATCAGTGCCCATCGCCAGCCTGTCCCCCTCTATAAACGCCTGTCAGCGCCCCTAAAACTGCCAATCAGTGCCAACAACAGTGACAATTAGCAGGAAGGGGGTGAAAGTGCCTGGTATTGAAGTGGCTAAGCTTAGTTGGGAATAGGCTGAACTTCCACTGTCAGTATGACATGTGAACAAGGCCTTAACCACTTCCAGGCCGCCGCATGTACATTTACGTCGGCAGAATGGCACGGACAGGCACATTGGCGTACCTGTACGTCCCTGCCTAGACGTGGGTCGGGGGTCCGATCGGTACCCCCCCCCCCGTACATGCGGCGGTTCCCGTGGCTTCAGGAGCGATCCGGGACGAGGGCGCGGCTATTCGTTTCTAGCCGCCCCCTCGCGATCGCTCCCCGGAGCTGAAGAACGGGGAGAGCCGTATGTAAACACGGCTTCCCCGTGCTTCACTGTGGCGGCTGCATCGATCGAGTGATCCCTTTTATAGGGAGACTCGATCGATGACTTCAGACCTACAGCCACACCCCCCTACAGTTGTAAACACACACTAGGTGAACCCTAACTCCTACAGCGCCCCCTGTGGTTAACTCCCAAACTGCAACTGTCATTTTCACAATAAACAATGCAATTTAAATGCATTTTTTGCTGTGAAAATGACAATGGTCCCAAAAATGTGTCGAAATTGTCCAAAGTGTCCGCCATAATGTCGCAGTCACGAAAAAAATCGCTGATCGCCGCCATTAGTAGTAAAAAAAATAATAATAAAACTATCCCCTATTTTGTAAACGCTATAAATTTTGCGCAAACCAATCGATAAACTCTTATTGCGATTTTTTTTACTAAAAATAGGTAGAAGAATACGTATCGGCCTAAACTGAGGAAAAAAAAAATTTATATATGTTTTTGGGGGATATTTATTATAGCAAAAAGTAAAAACTATTGCATATTTTTCAAAATTGTCGCTCTATTTTTGTTTATAGCGCAAAAAATAAAAACCGCAGAGGTGATCAAATACCACCAAAAGAAAGCTCTATTTGTGGGGAAAAAAGGACGGCAATTTTGTTTGGGAGCCACGTCGCACGACCGCGCAATTGTCTGTTAAAGCGACGCAGTGCCGAATTGTAAAAACCCCTTGGGTCATTTAGCAGCATATTGGTCCGGTCCTTAAGTGGTTAAACGTCTATAGGGATAAAAAGTGGGATTTCACTCCTGTGCTCTGAGTCATAGGTACAAACATGAGGAAAAGGCCTCTGAAAAACCCATCTACGCTCGCACCGACACCAGACCTTGCTGGCCCTCTGAAAAGTGATCGCTCTTCAGAGGGCAGGTGAAAGGCAGATAGGAGACATAGAAGTGCGACTGCAGAAAAATGACCCAGTGGTCCATGGCGTATGCCCCCCCCCCCTTTTTATTTTTTTGTCGACGTGTCACCATCCCTTTTAACCACTTCCCTACCCGCCCATTGTCATATGACGTCCACAGATGGGATCTTCCATCGTGGGTGGACGTCATATGACGTCCTGGGCTTCCCGGCCTGCCTGGGGGGTGCACGGCATCGCTCGGGACCCGGTGCCCGGCGGGCGCGATGTCCGCCGGGGACCCGCGATTGCCCACGATGACGGCAGGACCGTGGATCTGTGTGTGTAAACACAGAGATCCACGGCCCTGTCAGGTGAGGAGACGGATGTGTGTTCCTGTGTAGTGGGAACACACATGGGTCTGGTCCGCTTGTGGGTGGCCTCCCCCTAGCGTTAAAATCAGTGACTAGGGAAGATATTTAACCCCCTGTTGTTAAGCCCTTCCCTGCCAGTGTCATTTGGAGAGTAATGAGTGCAGTTTTGTATGAGTCATGGGTGTATAAATGTGAATGGTCCCAAAATTGATGTTGGAGTAAGTAGTGTCCTTTTGGTGATAAAAGGTGTAATTGTTGTTAATTTTGTGTGAAAATAGGAGAGCTGCCCAGGGGGAGCCTTGAACCCAAAAAGAAGGGTATGGAAGGCAATGACACTACCACTGAGCTATAAGCTCTATGGATATCTATAGCAGTGCTCCGGGTAGTCTTAAGAAAGAAATGACCGTTGAAATCACTAAGCAACAGATTTAACCTTAACAAGAACATACAAAGCCACTAACAAGTCGTCCCTCAGCTTACATCACCAATCTGGTCTCCAAATCTCATCCGTTAAACCTCTTTGCTCCTCCTCCCAACACCACCTCCCCCTATCTGCTGCTCTCTAGCTCCCTTGTCTCATCTCCTCCCATGCTTGCCTCCAGGACTTCTCCCCTATAGCCTCTCCTATCCTCTGCAACTCCCTACCCCAATCTGTCCAGCCATCTCTCCTACTCTCTCCACTTTCTTTTAGGCCATCCATCCATCCCTGAAAACTCATTTCTTCGCGGAGCCCTATCCTGCCTTCAACTAATAACTCAATCTTCTATTTCTCACATCAGTTCATCCCTCAGTTACTACCTTTTGTTCCAACAGTCCCTCCCTAGAAGCTCCCAGGAGCAGGGCCCTCTTAACCCTCTTGCTTGTATTGAATTGTATTGTTTCCCTATCATCTCCCTTTATAGTGCAAAGTGATGCGCAAAACTGGTGGCACTATATAAATCCTGTATAATGATAATAATAAGTTGCTATGGCTAAAGTTCTGCTTTAACCACGTGCCGCCCGCCGTATAGCAAAATGACAGCGGCAAAGTGGTTGTTATCCTGTCCGGACGTCATATGACGTGATCAGGATAACAGAAACGGCGAGGGGGGCGCACGGAGGTGCGGTGTGTCACTCCCATCGTGGTATGGAGCCTCTGACAGAGGCTTCTTACCACATGATCAGCTGTGACCAATCACAGCTGATCATCCCGTCAACCAGGAAGTGGTAGTTAATGGCTTTCCTCGGTTTAGGCAGACAGGGAGAGCTGATCTGCGGCTCTCCCTGTTAGGCCATGTAATTATCAGCACATTGATTATCAGCACAGCCCCCATCAAAAGGTGCCCATCAGCTGGCAATCAGTGCCCATCGCCAGCCTGTCCCCCTCTATAAACGCCTGTCAGCGCCCCTAAAACTGCCAATCAGTGCCAACAACAGTGACAATTAGCAGGAAGGGGGTGAAAGTGCCTGGTATTGAAGTGGCTAAGCTTAGTTGGGAATAGGCTGAACTTCCACTGTCAGTATGACATGTGAACAAGGCCTTAACCACTTCCAGGCCGCCGCATGTACATTTACGTCGGCAGAATGGCACGGACAGGCACATTGGCGTACCTGTACGTCCCTGCCTAGACGTGGGTCGGGGGTCCGATCGGTACCCCCCCCCGTACATGCGGCGGTTCCCGTGGCTTCAGGAGCGATCCGGGACGAGGGCGCGGCTATTCGTTTCTAGCCGCCCCCTCGCGATCGCTCCCCGGAGCTGAAGAACGGGGAGAGCCGTATGTAAACACGGCTTCCCCGTGCTTCACTGTGGCGGCTGCATCGATCAAGTGATCCCTTTTATAGGGAGACTCGATCGATGACTTCAGACCTACAGCCACACCCCCCTACAGTTGTAAACACACACTAGGTGAACCCTAACTCCTACAGCGCCCCCTGTGGTTAACTCCCAAACTGCAACTGTCATTTTCACAATAAACAATGCAATTCAAATGCATTTTTTGCTGTGAAAATGACAATGGTCCCAAAAATGTGTCGAAATTGTCCAAAGTGTCCGCCATAATGTCGCAGTCACGAAAAAAATCGCTGATCGCCGCCATTAGTAGTAAAAAAACAAAAATAATAAAACTATCCCCTATTTTGTAAACGCTATAAATTTTGCGCAAACCAATCGATAAACTCTTATTGCGATTTTTTTTACTAAAAATAGGTAGAAGAATACGTATCGGCCTAAACTGAGGAAAAAAAAAAATTTATATATGTTTTTGGGGGATATTTATTATAGCAAAAAGTAAAAACTATTGCATATTTTTCAAAATTGTCGCTCTATTTTTGTTTATAGCGCAAAAAATAAAAACCGCAGAGGTGATCAAATACCACCAAAAGAAAGCTCTATTTGTGGGGAAAAAAGGACGGCAATTTTGTTTGGGAGCCACGTCGCACGACCGCGCAATTGTCTGTTAAAGCGACGCAGTGCCGAATTGTAAAAACCCCTTGGGTCATTTAGCAGCATATTGGTCCGGTCCTTAAGTGGTTAAACGTCTATAGGGATAAAAAGTGGGATTTCACTCCTGTGCTCTGAGTCATAGGTACAAACATGAGGAAAAGGCCTCTGAAAAACCCATCTACGCTCGCACCGACACCAGACCTTGCTGGCCCTCTGAAAAGTGATCGCTCTTCAGAGGGCAGGTGAAAGTCAGATAGGAGACATAGAAGTGCGACTGCAGAAAAATGACCCCGTGGTCCATGGCGTATGCCCCCCCCCCTTTTTACCACTTCCCTACCCGCCCATTGTCATATGACGTCCACAGATGGGATCTTCCATCGTGGATGGACGTCATATGACGTCCTGGGCTTCCCGGCCTGCCTGGGGGGTGCACGGCATCGCCCGGGACCCGGTGCCCGGCGGGCGCGATGTCCGCCGGGGACCCGCGATTGCCCACACAGAAGACTATCTTAAAGCAGAGGTCCGGCTTTAAAAAAAAAAAAATGTTTTAAGTCAGCAGCTACAAACACTGTAGCTGCTGACTTTTAATAAGGACACTTACCTGTCGGGCCGCCCGAGGCAGATCCGCTCCTTGGACCGGGTCCCGACGCCGTCACCCTCACAAAGGGAAACAGGCAGTGAAGCCTTACGGCTTCACTGCCCGTTTCCTACTGCGCATGCGCGAGTCGGGCGACTAGTTATGAATGGGAACACCGTCCTGTGTGTCCTAGAAGGCAGCGCGCCTCCATTTCCCAGGAGGCTTCGCAAGGAGGAGAACACAGAACCTCACCGCGGAAGAGGCAGATTAGGACGATCTGCCTAGTAACAGCATAAACCCTTTTATATGTTTTGGCGGTTATATTGCTCTTTCATTCCTTCTTCAGGAAGCCCAGACTTCCGCCAAAACTTCCTAAAATCCACGTCATGTCATCTCCTGCTTAAGATCATCCACTATTACCTATAATGATTTTTCTATGTCCTTTTCATTATATATTGCATATTTATAGTGCTTGTATTCTCTTAAAATATATTGTGAAAAAAGACACAAGTCCACCTAGTTCAACCAAAAAAAAAAGAAATTACACATATATACACACACACACACACACACACACACATATATATATATATATATAATTTTTACCTTACTGCAGTCCTGGTTTCATGTCCTCATTGTTCGTTTTTGCTCTAATGTTGCTGTAGTCCTTCTCTGTTTTGAACACTTCCTGGTTGTCTGTTTCCTCAGCGTTCACCAAGCAAGGATGTTTTTATGTTTGCAAATATTAAATGCAGTCACGAATACAAGGAACACACAACAGGTTCCTATATCACACAGGTGTCAAACACAAGGCCCGCGGGCCGAATCCGGCCCTCCAGGCCATTTCATGTGGCCCTCGCACCTCTCCTGCAGCTGCCGGAGAGCTCCAGTCCTCCTCTGGTCCTCCTCCAGAACCTTACTTTCTGCTTAGAAGCAATGCATCCAGATTCTTCCCAGCAGAAGCAGAAGGAAAGGGGGGTGCACTGTGATGTAAAGGAGAGTGGGGACTCAACTTCTGATGGTGGGGTGGCTCTTGACATCTAATGTAAGGGGAGGGGACATCTAATCTTACAGATACAACCGACCCTTTTGAAGACAATCATAATGCTGATGCAGCCCACAATGAAATTCAGTTTGACACCCTTTCTATATCAGATACAGAATCATTTTTTCTCCTGCTGTCTGTCGCCATCTGGTGGAGGCCAGTTGAGCTACAGTTAAAACAGTGAGGTGGATTTGCCTTATATGACATGTACAGAGTCCTTATTACTATTTCATTGGTCAGGGAGACGTCTTTCTTCTGTTTGTATAACCCTGAGCACACCTGGCACTGAGCGTGCGTCTTTATGTAATCCGTCTTGCACAATACATTATAAGGCTGCATTCACACCTTTGTGTAGGCGATATGCCTCGTATTGCGGCGACATGAAATAGGCGTTTTGTCCCGCAATTTGCGGCGTTTTTGAGCCTTGTTTTTTGCTGGAGGGGTGATTTTAGCATTGTCGGCAATGCCCAAACGCCGAAGCCGCCCGAAAAAAAAGGGTCCGGGACTTGTTTTGCGCTTCAGGCGTTTCGGCGTGGAGATGTGAACCATCTCCATAGCCGACAATGTAAAATCCCCCCTCCAGCGTATTGTAGGCTGCTGCGGCGTCGCGCTTCAGGCGTATATACGCCTAGGTGTGAATGGGCTCTTATATTTATGAGAGGTCAGTAATGAGAACACACGGGGACACTTTGTGCAATATACATTTATTTTCCAGATCTTGTCCCGCTTCTGACATACAAAGCTGCTGTTTGACATACTCAGAGCAACCACCGTGTAACACAAACAAAAATGGATGTTCACACTAAATGCAGCATTGAAATGGCGCCACAGGACGGTGCAATTTCATCTATGGCTTGCAGACAATCGTGCAATTTCATGTAAGTCGCACTCGAAATCGCGAATAGTGCCGGAACTATTTATCAAATTGTGCTACTTAAGAATGGAACAAGACAATGCCATAGAAAGACATTAGATGCAACTTCAGGAGCGATTTGCAAATTGCACGTCGTACCTGATGTCGCACCAGTGTGAACGGGGCCTCTAAGAGACATTAGATTTGCTGTCAGTGCGTCACATCTATAGAATACTCATCTTTTCATCTATTAAATCTTCTACCCTTGTTGTTTTAACTTTGGATAGTAAGACATTTTTTCTGAGACTGAACATTTGTTCCGTCAGCTGTAGTTGGAGCATGCGCAGTTACGACGCTAGCTCCCCATGCTTATGACTCTCGCTCTATTAGATGGGGGACCCATCTCGATAGAACAGCGCTGACCGCGCTCACAGCAATACAGCAAGGGGCGGGTGTATTATTGAGCAGTGATTTTTTACAGGTTGGACGTCTTGATAGAACAGCGCTGGCCATGCTCACAGCAATACAGCAAGGGGCGGATGGTTTTTAAAAAGGGCGGGTGTATAATTGAGCAGTGATTTTTTAACCATCCGCCCCTTGCTGTATTGCTGTGAGCGTGGCCAGCGCTGTTCTATCAAGACGTCCAACCTGTAAAAAAATCACTGCTCAATAATACACCCGCCCTTTTTAAAAACCATCTGCCACCTTGCTGTATTGCTGTGAGCGCAGCCAGCGATGTTCTATTGAGATGGGTCCCCCATCGGATACAGCGAGCGTCGTAGATAAGCATCGGGAGTGAGCGGCCTGTTAACTGCGCATGCTCCAAGAACAGCTGACGGAACAGATGTTAAGTCTCTGCATTTTCCGATCTCCAATTGCGCATGCGCAGTTCAACCCGGGCACTATCTGATGGGGGGACCCATACTGATAGAACACCAGGAAGGAAGGGGGTGATGAGTCACAAGAGGGACAATCAGAGCTGCAGAGCTGGAGGTGTGCCTCTGTGTAAATCCAGGAAGTGAACAGGCAGCAGCTTCAGCTGCCCACAGTTAAAATGGCTGCAGCCAGACTTGGTGGAGGGAGATTTCTGCAGCATATTTGGCAAGTACAGAATCACAGTATATATAAATAAAATAATATGCAAAGTGATTGAAGGGAAGCTTCAGAATGGCAAAGATGTTTTTATTACAAATTATGTGAGCAGACTGCAGTTCCTCTATAAGGACCAAACCTATTTCTGACACTTGCTGCTTACAAGTTAAAATCATTTTTAAATTACTTATTAACTGCTTTACAACCGCACGCCGTCAAATGACGGCGGGCGGAATACCCTATTGTTCTGACAGGACGTCATATGACGTCCTGTCATTTAAAGCCGCCGGCGGCGCGCACCCGTCGCGTTACTGGGAACACAATGCGCGTGCCCGGCGGCCGCCGGGCAGCCGCGATTGCCCAGTAACTGAGCAGGACCGTGGATCTCTGTGTGTAAACACAAAGATCCACGTCCTGTCAGGGAGAGGAGATCGATGCTGTGTCCCTTGTACATAGGGACACAGATCGGTCACCTCCCCCAGTCACCCCCCTCCCCCTACAGTTAGAACACTCACTAGGCTACACATTTAACCCCTTCCCTGCCCCCTAGTGGTTAACCCCTTCCCTGCCAGTCATATTTATACAGTAATCAATGCATATTTATAGCACTGTTCACTGTATAAATGTGAATGGTCCCAAAAATGTTTCCAAAGTGTCCGATGTGTCCGTTATAATGTCGCAGTCCCGAAAAAAATCGCAGATCGCCGCCATTCCTAGTAAAAAAAAAAAAATCATAATTATGTCCCCTATTTTGTAGGCAATATAACTTTTGCGCAAACCAGTCACTATACGGTTATTGCAATTTAATTTTATTTTTTTTACCAAAAATATGTAGAAGAATACGTATCGGCCTAAACTGAGATAAAAAATTTTTTTTTTTTTTTAATGGGATATTTATTATAGCAAAAAGTAAAAAATAGTGTTTTTTTTTTCAAAATGTATGCTCTTTTTTTGTTTATAGCCCAAAAAATAAAAACCGCACAGGCGATCAATTACCACAAAAGAAAGTTCTATTTGTGGAGCCACGTCGCACGACCGCGCAATTGTCAGTTAAAGCGACGCAGTGCCGGAAGCTAAAATTTTGTCTGGGCAGGAAGGGGGTGTATGCACGTGGTTAAAATTACTTATAACCCCCAAACATTATATCTTTTTTTTTTTTGTAGACACCCTAGAGAATAAAATGGAGATCTTTGCAATATTATATGTTACACCATATTTGAGCAGCGGTCTTAGAAACTCACCTTTTTTGGAACAAAATTAACTTTTTTGAATTAAAAAATAATACAACAGTAAAGTTTTACACCTTTATTGCATCAATTAATTTTTCTTGCGCTGTACTAATCTTTTATAATAAGTAAAGTTAGCCCAATTTTTTTTTTAAAGTGAAAGGTAATGTTACGCCAAATAAATTAATACTCAACATGTCAATGCTTCAAAATTGGGCCTGCTCGTGGAATGGCAACAAACTTTTACCCTTAAAAATCTCCATAGGCGACGTTTAAAAAATTCTACAGGTTACCAGTTTTCAGTTTCAGAGGAGGTCTAGGGCCAGAATTATTGCTCTCGCTCTAATGATCGCGCCGATACCTCACATGTGTGGTATGAACACCGTTTTCATATGCAGGCGCTTAAAAAAATAATTTGGGTCACTTTTATTCCTATTACATGCGAGCAGACCTGGATGGGCATTCCTGCCGAAACAGAAGAATTATTCCCTCCGCTCCGACTAGCACATAATCATCAGAAAGGGGCACAGATAATGAAAAAAAAAGACCCCCCTAAGCTAGTAGGAGCGGTGGAGCATGGGTGTGTAATTCAGAATTTTCTGCGCTGACTGTCTTTGAAATTGCCCTAGCCCCTGCCCCAGTTCTCAAATACAATCACGGGACAAAACTGGGGACAGACTTGGTCCGGGGACAGTGTCCTCAATCCAGGGACTGTCCCCGGAAACCGGGGATGTCTGGTCACCCTACATTACAGTGGGGGAGATGGACATGTGGACATTACAGTGGGGGAGATGGACATGTGGACATTACAGTGTCGGAGATGACATGTGGACATTACAGTGGCGGAGATGACATGTGGACATTACAGTGGCGGAGATGACATGTGGACATTACAGTGGCGGAGATGTGGACATTACAGTGGGAGAGATGGACATGTGGACATTACTGTGGGGGAGATGTGGACATTACAGTGGGGACCATATATGGTAGTGATCCAGAAAATTATCCAATCCGTGACTCTGATCCGAGGAACAATCCGAACCGTGAGTTTTTTGATCCGTTGCATTCCCACCTATTACACATCCCTACACACACCAGAAGAGGAAGAAGTAGCCATAGAGCCCCTTCCAGCCTTGCAAATGTCGCCTGTGCATCCAAGTAGTAATGAGCCCCGGTCATGAAATGATTAAATAAAAAAGGAAGAAATTCAAATGTAAATATACCAAATTTGTATTGTGTGTTTATGAAAGTATAATTATGGACCTATACACATTTTTTAATTTTCCAACTATATATACTCTGAATAAACCAAGAGTCATTCGGTAAAATCAATTGGCCAGAAGTGAAGATCTAGTGATCCTCTCGCCCATTCGCTGACACACTTTTGACCAAGAGATTCCAAGACTGCCCACCACTGCAAGGTAGACTCTACACTAAGCTACCCTACTGGATGCTAGTCATTTTTTTTCTAATGTTGGGTGTATGTTTGTAGTAGGCCTCATCCTATAATCTGTGTGTGCATTCTACTCTTTCCTAATTTGGGTTGTCTGTCTGTGTGCATCTCTCTAAAGCATGGACCAGTCAGTTTATGTACATCTGGACATCCTCTGTTAATGTAGGTCAGTGCATGCCAGTCCAGTGTGTGTCAGTAAATAAACGTTCATCAGTAATCAACAGAAATAACATTAAGATTCCTTAATATGTACAACTGACACAAGCAAAGGATTGTCCTACTACCTAACTGCCAGGTATAGGTGACCACGTCAGTGTCCCTTGTGTCTGCACCATCATACCGGCAGTAGTGCGGCAGCTTTATGGGGGCACCAGATCGATTTGTCTTGCGGCCCAGTCCACCTCATAAGACTGGCACTGCACTAAAAGTGTAGCACAGGCCGACGGGACTCTTTTCATGCTGCCCCCCTGCAAAGTGCTGCACTAGGCTTGGCCTTGTTGGCCTAGGCCAAGATACAGCGTTGTTCTGCACACATTTGCAAATAAATGCGTAAGCCACAAAGCCTCGTCACGGCACCCTGGTATCTGTGGTCTATTTGCATATAACCAGATGAGTGGTCACATGTCAACAATGGCAATGCTGGCCATTGATTTGTAGAGTATAAATCTGACAGCTTCTGCTGGTCTACTGATTCTCACCAGCGGTCACTCTTCAGAGGCATGATGGGGGATAGCGCTTGGAGTGTCCATAACGCAGACACTCCTCAACGCTATGCATGTTCAGTCATAGTAACACAGTATGAATGGTTGCTATGATGCCATCAGCTGTGCAGCTATCATAGCAACCCATGAAGCATCCCACACTCCATTCAGCTGCCAGATTCACATCATTATCCAAACATGGTCAGTGCCATATTTGGGTAATGATCTAATCGAGCATCCTTGCCTCTTTCTGTACTTTCAGCTGTGGACCAAGCCAACCGTTGCTAGGAAGCCAGCGGCTGCCAGCATCCTAGCAACCACAAGCCCTGTGTAGAAATCTGTCACATTCATGACAGCTTCCCAGTACACAATGCCCGCTCTGAGAACTGGCGTCCCTCTCAGTTGGTCTTCCCTATGACATGTTTGTGTATCTAAGAACTGACGGAAATTTTTTCAATCTGTTCCTACCACAGAGGCAGGTTCTCAACGTGCCAGAAATAAGAACTACCAGAATTTTGGTGCACGTCGGATCTTCCACCACAATTGTCGCAATGCTTTTCTGATTTAGGTGCCGTCCATTTTAAAAGAGCCAGACCACCAGAAAAAGTTTTGTAACTCCTTCACTGCACAAATCTCCCCTGACGGCTACTGTATTCTGACAGCTGCCCCCCCACCCCGAGGCTGGCAAAAATCCCAAACAGTGGCTGCATCTGATCGGATGCAGCTACTGCTCGTCCAACAACTTTCCACCTGGTTTAGGGCCCATTCACACTAGAATGCTGTGCGGCAATTGGGGTACCATTAGCAAGGAATGGCATTACAATCGCGTCTCGCGTTTTGACGCAATTCTGGAATCGCAGGCAGAATCGCGGCGATTGCGCCCACGATTCCAAAAGCCTAGGTGTGAATTGAGCCCGATGCCTATATAATGACTGGGTGACAGAGGAATGATACTAGAAGACAGAGACATCTTCAGTCTAGGTAGTGAAATCACAATCCGCCCCCAGGCTCGGATTTACTCCCTTTGCCGCCCCAAGGTCGGGTCCTTCAATGCCGCCCTAATGTTATGGGCAAATTGCCCCTCCACCCCTGCCCCCATGCTTCGGCATATATATAGTTACAAAGTTAGTCAGGTTGAAAAAAGACACAAGGTCATCTAGTTCAGTGATGGCAAACCTTGGCATCCCAGATGCTCTGGAACTACATTTCCCATGATGCTCAACTACACTGCAGAGTGTGTGAGCATCATGGGAAATGTAGTTCCAAAACATCTGGGGTGCCAAGGTTCGCCATCACTGATCTAGTTCAACCATAAAAATAAATAATATCATACAATCCCATATACCCAATCCTATACCGTTGATCCAGAGGAAGGCGAAAAACCCCAGCAGAGCATGATCCAATTTGCTACAGCAGGGGAAAAAATTCCTTCCTGATCCCCCGAGAGGCAATCGGATTTTCCCCGGATCAACTTTACCTATAAATGTTAGTATCCAGTTTTATTATGTGCATTTAGGAAAGAATCCAGGCCTTTCTTATACCCCCCCCCCCCCCACCTCGTATGTATGATGCATGCATACTCTTAGGCCCCAAGTGCATAACTTTACATTTATCAACATTAAACCTCATATGTCACATAGTCACCTAATATATGCTCTTTTTTTTCCTCTCTCTCTTTGTCGCCCCCCCTCTCACCCCCTTTCTCTAACCCCTCCCCTCA
The DNA here is from genome assembly GCF_905171775.1 of Rana temporaria. NCBI lineage: Eukaryota > Metazoa > Chordata > Amphibia > Anura > Ranidae > Rana > Rana temporaria. Next base: position 205,746,823 of record NC_053490.1, on the reverse strand, counting down.
ACCCCCCCTCTTTCCTCTATTTCTCTCTCACCCCCCTCTCTCTCTCACTCCACCCCTCAACCCCTCTCTCTTACCCCCTCTCCCCTTTTACGTTCTGTTATCTTCTCTGGCCAGTCCCTCTCATCCTCTCCTCCCTTCTTCTAATTCCCTTTATTCCCTTACTCATTTTGCTTCTCTCTCTCTCCCGGGCTTCTTTTGCCCTCTGTTCCCTCGCCCTCTTTGCTCTGACTCGCTCCTCCCTGACCTTCTCCTCTTCTCTTATCCTTCTTTCTCTGCTCCTCTCCTGTCTTTCCTTCTCTGTTGGCCCTTCAGCCATCTCTCTCTCCCTCTCTGCTCTCACCCGCTCCTCCCGCTTTTTCTCCTCTTTTGTTACCCTTCTTTCAGTCTTCCTTTCCTCTTCTTCCTTCTCTCTATTCCTGATTACCTTTGCCACCTCCTCCCTGTATGTGGTTATGTCTCTCTCCTTAGCTTTTCTTAACCGCCTTGCTCTTGCTTTCCTTGTTAATTTATACCAGTATAAATCTTATTGGTCATCTTCAGAGGTGCCACTGCAGACACACGAGCAAAGGTGCTGTGGAAAACAAAAGAAAAGTATTTATTAGATGATATAACACAGGAGTGTCACCGTTCAGCTACATCACAGTCTGTCACTTTTGCACTACTTTACATTATGTCATTTATGATAAATATGTTTCCACAAAAATGCCAATTTTTATAAGGTAGTTTTCTCCATAGAAGAGGTCGGCCTGATAGGTGACTGGGAAAATTTGGTGTACAGTATACAAACCCTTTCTATATGTTCAGCCAGTGTCATGAGTTTAGTACTTTTAGGAGTATAAATGTCAAAGGGGAGGATATTACTAGGGGCCCTGAGGGAAGTTGGAGGAGCCCTTAATGGGACGCCCTATGGAGATTTTTAAGTACCGTAGTTTGTCGCCATTCCAGTGTGCGCAATTTTAAAGCAGGACATGTTCGGTATCTATTTATTCGGTGTATTGTGTTTTTATTTTAAAATTCATTAAAGTGCGTTTTTTCCTAAAATATTTTCCCTTTGCAAAACCACTGCGCAAATTATGTGTGACATAAAATAATTGCAGCAACCACCATTTTATTCCCTAGGGCCTCTGGTAAAAAAAAAATTATACATAAAAAAATGTTTGGGGGTTATACGTTTTCTAGCAAAAAATAAATAAAACATTAATTAAATTTGTAAACAAAAAGTGCCAGAAAAAGACTGGTCTTAAAGTGGCTAGAAAACATTTCATAATTTCTATTAATTTCCCTAGAATAAGCGGTAGTAGAAGATTCTGCTTATGCCAATCAGTCCCCCCTCCCGCCACCACCAATTCATGGCTGTTAGTGAACGTAAAGAAAACAAAATTATCCAAAGTTACAAATTATCTAAAAGAATTAATGCTGCATTTAAACGAATGGAACATAACGAAGAAATAATAATAAAAACATTTTAATATTATTATTTATTATTATTAATTTGTTATGTTCCATTCGTTTAGATGCAGCATTTGTTATTTTGGATAATTCGTAACTTCAGATAAAATTAGTTTTCGTTAGTTATTATTAGTTAGTTATTACTTTGGATTTTTGAACTTTTGAATTTCTATCATAATGAATGACTCGAAAAAGGGAAAAAAATTGAAAATAAAATAAAAACACAAAAACGAATCAAACGAAAACAAACACATTTTTCGGCAGTGCACATATCTAACAATTTTTTATGAACTGTAATTGTGTAATTATGATAGACTGCTAGTTATCTATGGAACTACCTCCTAAGCAAGTTTAATTTTAAAGGGTACTTACTTTTTTCATGAACTTCCACAAAGGTCTTATGAGATAACCCAGAAGTACAAATGGGTTTATATAGCGCCATTGAAACCATGGAGAACATTTGCAACATGTCTGCTTGGCCTCCTCGCTGTTGTCTTTCTCTGGTTCTTCCTTCTCCCCGGCCTCTTCGCTGTTGTCTTTGGCCCCGTACACACGAGGGGATCTCCGCTGGAAACGGTCCGCCGGACCGTTTCCAGCGGAGATTCCTCCTCCGGATTTTGATCCTTGTACACACCATCGGATCAAAATCCGCGCGGAATACATCCGCGGCGACGTGTCGCGCCGTCGCCGCGACGATGACGCAGCGACGTGCGCGACACTGGAAGGTAAGTACTTCCACGCGTGCGTCGAATCATTACGACGCATGTGAGGGAGGGGAGCGGACGGATTGATCCGGTGAGTCTGTACAGACGACCGGATCAATCCGCTGGACACGATTCAAGCGGATAGATTTCTTAGCATGCTAAGAAATTTCTATCCGCTTGAAATCGATCGGCCGGAGGAATCTCCGCGGATAAATATCCGCTAGGCCGTACAGACGACCGGATTTGTCCGCTGGAACTGATCCGCGGATCAATCCCAGCAGATTGATCCGGTCGTGTGTACGAGGCCTTTCTCTTGTTCTTCTGTCTGGTTTACTTTAGTCGTTTTCTTGTTTTTCCTTTGTTTTGCGGGCTTCCAGGTGTTTTTGAAATGCCACATGTGTTTTTTCTTTGTCTCCTCTTCATCCGCTACCTCATACTCCCATGCCATGTTCACGTCCACTAGGTCACATGGTTGGAATTCAAGCTGTTTCATGCTTGACTATTTCATTTCAGAAATTTCCACCTCTCCTGCCTCTTCCTCAATCATCCATTCGTCCTCTTCCATTTTCTGCCATTCTTCCTTTTCCTCCCTCGTCCTTTTATCTGGTTTTCTTGTCATATTTCTCCGGCCGCAGAAGCAGCCACATAAGCAAGCGCTCTGTGGAAAAGAAAAGGAAAGAATTCATGAATTGATATAACACAGGAGAATCGCCTTTCAGCTACATCACAGACAGCCTGTCACTTCTGCACTACTTATTCGTTTTGGACTTTATGTCATTTATGATTTACCGTATTTATCGGCGTATACCGCGCACTTTTTTGCAAAAATCGTGGGTGCGCGATATATACGCCAATACCCGTTTTCCCGCGCCGAGTTTGAACACTGCGCCGGCATATACCGAGCGCAGTACACTCGGGTATAGTCGGGCAGGCTCGGCTACTCTCGCGCTCACGTCCTGGACGTCCAAGCGGGGAGGACACCGCAGAAGGACGCCGGACCCGACGAAGAGGACACCCGAAGCCGCAGACGGACGCCGGACCCGACAAAGAGGACACCCGAAGCCGCAGACGGACGCCGGACCCGACGAAGAGGACACCTGAAGCCGCAGACGGACACCGGACCCGACGAGGCCGCCGCGCAAGACACCAAAACTGTAAGTACTAAAATGTTTTTTTTTTTTTACAGGAATGCGGGTCCACTTTAGGGGTGCGCGCTATACGCCGGAGCGCGCAATACCCCGATAACTACGGTATGTGTTTTCCCAAAAATGATTGTTTTTATCAGCAAAAAATTTCCATAGAAGAGATCGGCCTGATAGGTGGCCGGGAATTCGGCGTACAGTATAGGAACCCTTTCTATATGTTCAGCCAGTGTCATGACTTTGGTACTTTTAGGATGATAAATGGCGTGGGGGCATTACTTTACTAAGAGCCCTGAGGGAATTTGGATGGCTCCTTAATGGGACGCCTTGAATGACCACTGTTGAGAAAGCTAGAAAACATTTCCTAATCACTATTCATCCCCCTAGAACAGTGGTCTCCAAACTGCGGCCTGAGGGTCGGATGTGGCTCTTTGCTTGCTTTTATGGGCACTATTCCTCCCACTGACACCAGGGATGGGGCACTATTCCTCCCCCTAATACCATAAGATGGGGAACTGTTTACTACCACTGACACCGGGTCATTTTCTACTCCCACTGGCTGTCCAGTCTGGCCTCCCTAAAGTAAACTGGTCCTTTGTTTAGAAAGTCTGGAGACCCCTGCTCTAGAATTGCCATTCAACACCCAGGGGGAGGGGGGGTTTAAACTTTTATAAGATTATTATTGTTCTCTGTGTCCTAACTGGGAAAGTTTCCCTTTACTTCCTATCATCCCAGGAGGAGAAGTAAGCGGAATCCTCCCATTAGGATTGCAGACAGCAATAAAAATACAACTGAGGTTCTAACCCTTCCCCTGTTCCATCTGAACTGTCTTGCTTGGTGTTCTGCTTTAACGGCTTCAGGTCCGCCCTATGGCAGTTTTAGCTACAGAGCGGTAACCTGTGCGCTAGATCATGTCTATATACATGATCTGACACGTCCAGGGAGGGGCCTCCGGCGGCTCGATATCACGCAGCGGCAGCCAATAGGCAGGCACTGGGTGCCCGATGTCCTCTGGCATGTTAAAAAGGCAAAAATCGACAGCTGCCAGGACGGAAGGGATGGAATTTGTGTCTCTGCAAAGCAGGCAATAAATTCCATATCTCCCTCTAGTGACAGCACCTCACACAGTGTGGTAAAGCACTGGCTAGGCATACATTTAACTTTTTGATCGCCCCTGATGTTTAACCCCTTTCCAGCCAGTGTCATTAGTACAGTGACAGTGCATATTTTTTTTTAAGCACTGATTCCTGTCACTGGTTCCCACAAGGTGTCAGTTAGTGTTAGAATGTCTGCCGCAATATCACAAGTCCCTGATCGCCGCCTTTACTGCAGCTGCTGGCATCACCCTGTTACAACCACTGGAAGCAGAATGACGTACAGGTATGTGATTTTGTGACAAGATATTCCCTATATGAGGAAACATGGCTGATAGCTTTTCAGAGGGTTTTCCTCCCCCTTCCTCTGCTGGGGTTGGTACAAGCCTGTTCTTTCTAGACATGCGACTTTCTTCACCCTGGTTAACCAAAACAAATGAAAATCACTATATCATTATAGGATACTTACTAGAGATACGCTACGCCGCCGTACCTTACCTGGCGTTCTTTCGAATCCTCAAAGATTTTGTGCCGTAAGTTATGGCGGCGTAGTGTATTTCTGGCGGCGGAATTCAAATCGGCGATTAGGGGGCAGGTTTCATTAAAATGAAGCGCGTCCCCGCGCCAAATGAACTGCGCATGCGTCGTCCCGAAATTTCCCGCTGTGCATTGCGCTAAATGACGTCGCTAGGACGTAACTTAGACGTGAGTTACGTCCATCCCGATTCACGAACGACTTACGCCAAAAAAATAAAAAATTCAAATTTCGACGCAGGAACATGGCAAGTCTAACCATACACCGCAAAATACCAGCTTTAACTATACGCCAAAAAAAGCCGACTAGAGACGACGTAAGAGAAAGCGACGGCCGCGCGTACGTTCGTGGATCGACGGAAATAGCTAATTTGCATACCCGACGCGGAAAACGACGAGAACTCCACCCAGCGGACGCCGAAGTATTGCATCTACGATCCTGTCGGATCAAAACCAGATGCCGTTGTATCTTGGTTTGAGGATTCAAACTAAAGATACGGCGCAGGAAATTTAAAACTACGCCGGCGTATCAGTAGATATGCCGGCATAATCCTTTTGTGGATCTACCCCTAAGTGTCTATGTGTAACATCATCTTTTATTTATATAGATGTTTTTTTTTTAATTAGGTATTATATTGTGTTTGCTGTGCGATAAAATGAATTAAAGTGTATTTTTTCCCAAAAAATTGTGTTTGAAAAACTGCAAAGGAGGGCTCGGAGGTCTTTTAGACCCCCGATCCCTCCATAAAGAGTACCTGTCACCACCTATTACTGTCACAAGGAATGTTTACATTCCTTGTGACAGCAATAAAAGTGATCAAAATGTAAAAAAAAAAAAAAAAAACACAATTTAATATTATAAAAAATAATAAAATAAAGACAACAAAAAAAAAAAATTTTTTAAAGCGCCCCCCTCCCCGCGAGCTTGCGCAGCAAAGAAAACGCATACGGAAGTCGCGCCCGCATATGAAAACGGTGTTCAAATCACACATGTGAGGTATCGCCGCGATCGTCAGAGCGAGAGCAATAATTCTAGCACTAGACCTACTCTAACTCTAACCTGGTAACCGTAAAAAAAGTTTAAAGTGTCGCCTATGGAGATTTTTAGGTACCGTAGTTTGTCGCAATTCCACGAGTGCGTGCAATTATAAAGCGTGACATGCTTGGCATCTATTTACTCGGCGTAATATCATCTTTCACATTATGCAAAAAAAATGGGCTAATTTTACTTTTTCATTTTTTTAAAATTCATGAAAGTTAATTTTTCTCAAAAAGTTGTGTTTAAAACATCGCCGCACAAATACCGTGTGACATAAAATATTGCAAAAATCGCCATTTTATTCTCTAGATTCTCTGCTAAAAAAATATATATAAATATTTGGGGGTTCTAAGTAATTTTCTAGCCAAAAATATGGATTTTAACTTGTAAACACCAAATGTCATACATAGGCGTAGGCAGGGCCGGTACAAGGGGGGGGCCGAGTGGGCGGGTGCCCTGGGCGCTACTATTTACTGGAGGAAGGGGGGCGCATGTGAAGTGCTAGCTGTGTGCTTAAAAACTGTCTGCACACACCAGCCGCTAATACCTACACCTGCAATGATGTGCCGAGTGCGCTCCTGCACCCGGCAGAAACGTAGAACAGACCAGTGCTTCACTTATTGATTCCCCTGTCAGTGGAGAAACCCCCCCCCGCCTTGCAGGCGCTTGGTATTCCCTACCCAGCGTCACACACTGAGAGGCTGGCCGGAGGCGGGATGGGAACAGTGCGAGGAGGGGTGGTGGACAGCACCCAGGTGACACCATAAAGAAAGCTGGCAGTTGTAGTGGGTGCTGTCAAGCCCCCCTCCCTCCACCCCCATCATTGAAGCTGTGATGGCGGCAGTGTGAGCGGGGGAGAGGCGAGCTACAGGATCTCAGAATGTTTCGTCCCCCCTCCTCCTTCCCTTCTCCTGTCAGCAGTGCGGGAGGAGAGACAGCGGCTCTCTCATTACTTTCACCGCGCTTCACTTATTGACTCCCCCGCGTTGTTAATCTTCTGGAACTACATGTCCCATGATGCTCCAGACTAGTGGAGCATCATGGGACATGTAGTTCCAGAAGATCAACAACACGGGGGAGTCAATAAGTGAAGCGCGGTGAAAGTAATGAGAGAGCCGCTGTCTCTCCTTCCGCACTGCTGACAGGAGAAAGGGGGGTCGGGCGGCGAAACATTCTGAGATCCTGTAGCTCGCCTCTCCCCCGCTCACACTGCCGCCATCACAGCTTCAATGATGGGGGTGGAGGGAGGGGGGCTTGACAGCACCCACTACAACTGCCAGCTTTCTTTATGGTGTCACCTGGGTGCTGTCCACCACCCCTCCTCGCACTGTTCCCATCCCGCCTCCGGCCAGCCTCTCAGGAAAGGGACTACAGCTCCCAGCATGCACTCTGCTGGGGGAAAAAAAGAGAGAAAGAGATCCCATAGCCCAGAAACAAGCTGGGGGAATGAATGATAGTACTTAACTGATCCAAAAGACAGAAACAGAAAGAGGAGTGTACCGAGGGACCACCAGAGAGAGCCACGCTGCTAACCAGCACCACCAGAGAGAGCCACGCTGCTAACCAGAACCCCCAGAGAGAGCCACGCTGCTAACCAGAACCACCAGAGAGAGCCACGCTGCTAACCAGAACCCCCAGAGAGAGCAACGCTGCTAACGAGAACCACCAGAGAGAGCCACGCTGCTAACCAGCACCACCAGAGAGAGCCACACTGCTAACCAGCGCCACCAGAGAGAGCCACACTGCTAACCAGCACCACCAGAGAGAGCCACGCTGCTAACCAGCGCCACCAGAGAGAGCCACGCTGCTAACCAGCGCCACCAGAGAGAGCCACACTGCTAACCAGCACCACCAGAGAGAGCCACGCTGCTAACCAGCGCCACCAGAGAGAGCCACGCTGCTAACCAGCGCCACCAGAGAGAGCCACACTGCTAACCAGCACCACCAGAGAGAGCCACACTGCTAACCAGCACCACCAGAGAGAGCCACACTGCTAACCAGCACCACCAGAGAGAGCCACGCTGCTAACCAGAACCCCCAGAGAGAGCCACACTGCTAACCAGCACCACCAGAGAGAGCCACGCTGCTAACCAGAACCCCCAGAGAGAGCCACGCTGCTAACCAGCACCACCAGAGAGAGCCACGCTGCTAACCAGCACCACCAGAGAGAGCCACGCTGCTAACCAGCGCCACCAGAGAGAGCCACGCTGCTAACCAGCGCCACCAGAGAGAGCCACACTGCTAACCAGCACCACCAGAGAGAGCCACACTGCTAACCAGCACCACCAGAGAGAGCCACACTGCTAACCAGCACCACCAGAGAGAGCCACACTGCTAACCAGCACCACCAGAGAGAGCCACGCTGCTAACCAGAACCCCCAGAGAGAGCCACACTGCTAACCAGCACCACCAGAGAGAGCCACGCTGCTAACCAGAACCACCAGAGAGAGCCACGCTGCTAACCAGAACCCCCAGAGAGAGCCACGCTGCTAACCAGAACCCCCAGAGAGAGCAACGCTGCTAACCAGAACCACCAGAGAGAGCCAAGCTGCTAACCAGCACCACCAGAGAGAGCCACGCTGCTAACCAGCGCCACCAGAGAGAGCCACACTGCTAACCAGCACCACCAGAGAGCCACACTGCTAACCAGCACCACCAGAGAGCCACACTGCTAACCAGACCTACCAGAGAGAGCCACGCTGCTAACCAGCACCACCAGAGAGAGCCACGCTGCTAACCAGCACCACCAGAGAGAGCCACGCTGCTAATTAGAACCACCAGAGAGAGCCACGCTGCTAACCAGAACCCCCAGAGAGAGCCACGCTGCTAACCAGAACCCCCAGAGAGAGCAACGCTGCTAACCAGAACCACCAGAGAGAGCCACACTGCTAATCAGCACCACCAGAGAGAGCCACGCTGCTAACCAGTGCCACCAGAGAGAGCCACACTGCTAACCAGCACCACCAGAGAGAGCCACGCTGCTAACCAGCACCACCAGAGAGAGCCACGCTGCTAACCAGCACCACCAGAGAGAGCCACGCTGTTAACCAGCACCACCAGAGAGAGCCACGCTGCTAACCAGCACCACCAGAGAGAGCCACGCTGCTAACCAGCGCCACCAGAGAGAGCCACACTGCTAACCAGCACCACCAGAGAGAGCCACACTGCTAACCAGCACCACCAGAGAGAGCCACACTGCTAACCAGCACCACCAGAGAGAGCCACGCTGCTAACCAGAACCCCCAGAGAGAGCCACACTGCTAACCAGCACCACCAGAGAGAGCCACGCTGCTAACCAGAACCCCCAGAGAGAGCCACGCTGCTAACCAGCACCACCAGAGAGAGCCACGCTGCTAACCAGAACCCCCAGAGAGAGCCACACTGCTAACCAGCACCACCAGAGAGAGCCACACTGCTAACCAGCACCACCAGAGAGAGCCACGCTGCTAACCAGAACCACCAGAGAGAGCCACGCTGCTAACCAGAACCCCCAGAGAGAGCCACGCTGCTAACCAGAACCCCCAGAGAGAGCAACGCTGCTAACCAGAACCACCAGAGAGAGCCACGCTGCTAACCAGCACCACCAGAGAGAGCCACGCTGCTAACCAGCGCCACCAGAGAGAGCCACACTGCTAACCAGCACCACCAGAGAGCCACACTGCTAACCAGCACCACCAGAGAGAGCCACGCTGCTAACCAGACCTACCAGAGAGAGCCACGCTGCTAACCAGCACCACCAGAGAGAGCCACGCTGCTAACCAGCACCACCAGAGAGAGCCACGCTGCTAATTAGAACCACCAGAGAGAGCCACGCTGCTAACCAGAACCCCCAGAGAGAGCCACGCTGCTAACCAGAACCCCCAGAGAGAGCAACGCTGCTAACCAGAACCACCAGAGAGAGCCACACTGCTAATCAGCACCACCAGAGAGAGCCACGCTGCTAACCAGTGCCACCAGAGAGAGCCACACTGCTAACCAGCACCACCAGAGAGAGCCACGCTGCTAACCAGCACCACCAGAGAGAGCCACGCTGCTAACCAGACCTACCAGAGAGAGCCACGCTGCTAACCAGCACCACCAGAGAGAGCCACGCTGCTAACCAGCACCACCAGAGAGAGCCACGCTGCTAATTAGAACCACCAGAGAGAGCCACGCTGCTAACCAGCACCACCAGAGAGAGCCACACTGCTAACCAGCACCACCAGAGAGAGCCACGCTGCTAACCAGAACCCCCAGAGAGAGCCACACTGCTAACCAGCACCACCAGAGAGAGCCACGCTGCTAACCAGAACCCCCAGAGAGAGCCACGCTGCTAACCAGCACCACCAGAGAGAGCCACGCTGCTAACCAGAACCCCCAGAGAGAGCCACGCTGCTAACCAGCACCACCAGAGAGAGCCACACTGCTAACCAGCACCACCAGAGAGAGCCACGCTGCTAACCAGAACCACCAGAGAGAGCCACGCTGCTAACCAGAACCCCCAGAGAGAGCCACGCTGCTAACCAGAACCCCCAGAGAGAGCAACGCTGCTAACCAGAACCACCAGAGAGAGCCACGCTGCTAACCAGCACCACCAGAGAGAGCCACGCTGCTAACCAGCGCCACCAGAGAGAGCCACACTGCTAACCAGCACCACCAGAGAGAGCCACACTGCTAACCAGCACCACCAGAGAGAGCCACGCTGCTAACCAGCACCACCAGAGAGAGCCACGCTGCTAACCAGCACCACCAGAGAGAGCCACGCTGCTAACCAGCACCACCAGAGAGAGCCACGCTGCTAATTAGAACCACCAGAGAGAGCCACGCTGCTAACCAGAACCCCCAGAGAGAGCCACGCTGCTAACCAGAACCCCCAGAGAGAGCAACGCTGCTAACCAGAACCACCAGAGAGAGCCACACTGCTAATCAGCACCACCAGAGAGAGCCACGCTGCTAACCAGTGCCACCAGAGAGAGCCACACTGCTAACCAGCACCACCAGAGAGAGCCACGCTGCTAACCAGCACCACCAGAGAGAGCCACGCTGCTAACCAGACCTACCAGAGAGAGCCACGCTGCTAACCAGCACCACCAGAGAGAGCCACGCTGCTAACCAGCACCACCAGAGAGAGCCACGCTGCTAACTAGAACCACCAGAGAGAGCCACGCTGCTAACCAGAACCCCCAGAGAGAGCCACGCTGCTAACCAGAACCCCCAGAGAGAGCAACGCTGCTAACCAGAACCACCAGAGAGAGCCACACTGCTAATCAGCACCACCAGAGAGAGCCACGCTGCTAACCAGTGCCACCAGAGAGAGCCACACTGCTAACCAGCACCACCAGAGAGAGCCACGCTGCTAACCAGCACCACCAGAGAGAGCCACGCTGCTAACCAGCACCACCAGAGAGAGCCAAGCTGTTAACCAGCACCACCAGAGAGAGCCACGCTGCTAACCAGCACCACCAGAGAGAGCCACGCTGCTAACCAGACCCACCAGAGAGAGCCACGCTGCTAACCAGCACCACCAGAGAGAGCCACGCTGCTAACCAGCACCACCAGAGAGAGCCACGCTGCTAACCAGCACCACCAGAGAGAGCCACGCTGCTAATTAGAACCACCAGAGAGAGCCACGCTGCTAACCAGAACCCCCAGAGAGAGCCACGCTGCTAACCAGAACCCCCAGAGAGAGCAACGCTGCTAACCAGAACCACCAGAGAGAGCCACACTGCTAATCAGCACCACCAGAGAGAGCCACGCTGCTAACCAGTGCCACCAGAGAGAGCCACACTGCTAACCAGCACCACCAGAGAGAGCCACGCTGCTAACCAGCACCACCAGAGAGAGCCACGCTGCTAACCAGCACCACCAGAGAGAGCCAAGCTGTTAACCAGCACCACCAGAGAGAGCCACGCTGCTAACCAGCACCACCAGAGAGAGCCACGCTGCTAACCAGACCCACCAGAGAGAGCCACGCTGCTAACCAGCACCACCAGAGAGAGCCACGCTGCTAACCAGCACCACCAGAGAGAGCCACACTACTAACCAGCACCACCAGAGAGAGCCACGCTGCTAACCAGACCTACCAGAGAGAGCCACGCTGCTAACCAGAACCCCCAGAGAGAGCCACGCTGAGCCACTACCAGGGTACAGACATGCTACACTACTGCGGAAGTTTCGCTGGGTCTGGTAAGAGGGCCTGTAGGCAATTTTCCTTTACTGATCTTAGGGACTGAGCCATTAGGAACTGCCTAAGCTGCTATCCTCTAGACCATGGGTCTTCAAACTACGGCCCTCCAGTTGTTCAGGAACTACAATTCCCATCATGCCTCGTGATGTCTGTGAATGTCAGAGTGTTACAAGGCCTCATGGGATGTGTAGTTCTACAACAGCTGGAGGGCCGTAGTTTGAGGATCCCTGCTCTAGACCTAATACAGCCTCTGCAGGCTAGATGATAGCAGGTTAAGCAATTGTTGACTGCCACAATGAGCTCCACTGCTGTGCTGCTGGCCCGAAAATATTGTGGGGGGGGGGGGGGGGGGCGCAGTTTTCCATGTTCGCCCTGGGCACCAAATTACCTTGTCCCGGCACTGGGCGTAGGCATGAAAGGGATAACAATCAGTCCAGAACAAGATCTACTGGGCCAGCCTGGGAAAGCCCAACCAGGTTTGGATATATAAATAAATATATATATAAAAACATCTTTTTTTATTCTATCTATTCCACTACATCTATCTGTATTGTGTTATACTTACAAATGTGTGAATTATTTACCATCAAATTCGTGTCATTAAACAATCTCTATGTATAACGGCACAGCAAACCAAAAACGAACCTCTCTCTCGCAGATCTCAAAGACCAATGACGGGGTCCAGTTGCGCGCTGCTTATATTGGCTCAGCGCTCCACACTCTGACGTCAAAGCAAGAGCTCGGAGTTGCTAGGCAACGGACCGTTACACTAGGCTCTGCAGAATTTGAAAAGTTCGGAGGCTCCGCCCACTCCATTACTGTCTGGTGGGAGAGAGAGAGGGAGGCGGGCCTTCCCCAGTGCAGACACGTGATTGGCCCGGGGGTTGCTGGTAGTATTGGCCGGCCCTGGCCCTGAGGTGACCGACATCCGGGAGCTCCTCCTGTGTGCGCTGGTGTAACTTCCCCCGGGTGAGTCCCGGGCCGTTAAGGTGGGGGTGGGTTTGTTTGTGCCCCCCCCCCCCTAGTGTGTCAATCGAAGTTCACTGGGGAGGGGCTGTGAAAACCATTGCTTTTAACCCTTTCCCTCCCACGCCTGTTCTAACATTCTCTCCTACATGCAACCATTAAACTTTTTTTATTTTGCTAGAAAAACAATCAGAACCCCCAAACGTTATACATATATATATTATTTTTTATAAACAGGCCCTAGAGAAGACAATAATGGTTGTTGTATTTTTATATTCAAAAAAATACACTTTAATGAACCTCTTCAGCTCTGGAAGTTTTTACCCCCTCCATGACCAGGCCATTTTTGCGTTATGGCACTGCGTTGTTTTAACTGACAATTGCGACGCTGTACCCAAATACATTTTATGTCGTTTTTTTTCCCCCACGAATAGAGCTTTTATTTTGGTTTGTATTTAACCACTTGCCTACTGGGCACATACACCCCCTTCCTGCCCAGACAAGATTTTAGCTTCCGGCACTGCCTCGCTTTAACTGACAATTGCGCGGTCGTGCGACGTGGCTCCCAAAAGAAAATTGGTCTTCTTTTTTTTCCCTCAAATAGAGCTTTCTTTTGGTGGTATTTGATTGCCTGTGCGGTTTTTATTTTTTGGGCTATAAACAAAAAAAAGAACGTAAATTGTGAAAAAAAAACACAATATTTTTTACTTTTTGCTATAATAAATATCCCATTTAAAAAAAAAAAAAAAAATCGCAATAACCCTATAGTGACTGGTTTGCGCAAAAGTTATATTGCCTACAAAATAAGGGACATAATGATTTATTTTTTATTTATTTTTTACTAGGAATGGCGGCGATCTGCGATTTTGTTTTTTTGTTTTTTTTGGGACTGCAACGTTATAGCGGACACATCGGACACATTTTTGGGACCATTCACATTTATACAGTGAACAGTGCTATAAATATGCATTGCTTACTGTAAAATATGTGATTGGCAGGGAAGGGGTTAACCACTAGGGGGTGAGGGAGGGGTTAAATGTGTAGCCTAGTGAGTGTTCTAACTGTAGGGGGAGGGGGGGTGACTGGGGGAGGTGACCGATCTGTGTCCCTATGTACAAGGGACACAGCATCGGTCTCCTCTCCCTGACAGGACGTGGAGCTCTGTGCGCACGAGCGCGGAGGGATGGGGCGCATTCTTCTTTTTTGTTCTTATTTATTTTTACACTGCCCTTTCATTTTTTTTTTTCGGATTGCTTTAATGTAATAGAAATAAGCATGACAGGTCCTCTTTATTGAGAGATCTGGGGTCACAAAGACCCCAAATTTCTCATTCACCTTTAAAATAAAAAATACAATTTTGTCTTCAAAAGAAAAAAAAAATCCTTTGTTTTAAGCCCAAGAAGCAGAAGTGACGTTAGACGTCGCTCCAGTCCTCCAAGGGCATAGAGCTGAGTGGGGGCTATCTTGCCCTCACTCGGCTTCCTGCCCATCCATCAGCCGCACCGGATGGGTTCCTTGGGTTCCCCACGTCTCCCATCTCACTGGAGGAAAAAACAGATGACAGGAGAGGAATGTTCAGTGTCCCCGATAGGGAGATTCACCTTCTACCTGTCCTGGTGACCCTTATCACCCAGAGGGAAATATAATCCCCAAATGTTGTCACCAGAACAGGAAGAGACAAGAAATCTTCTAAAAGGGACGCTAGTTCGGGGATTCCCTCACTTTGGAGGGATTTCCTCTCACTTCATGTATGACTATGGGACAGGAAGTGAAGGGAAAGCTCTCCAGTGTGAACGCAGATGACAAAAAGACTTAATAAAATGGGAATAGCAGGAAATCTTATAATGGGGACACAGATGGCAAAAATAAAAAAATCTCAGCAAACCAGGAATTGAGTGGGAATCTTCCAATGGGGACACTAGTTCCAAGATTTCCTCACTTTCAGAGGGATTTCCTCTCACTTCCTGTGGTGACTGTGGAACAGGAAATGAAGGGAAATCTCACAGTCTGGACACTAATGGCAAAAATAAAGTTAAAAGAACAGGAATAGAGGGGAAATCTTGTAATGGGGACACTAGTTCTGGGATTCCCTCACTTCGGAGGGATTTCCTTTCACTTCCTGTTGTTGTTATGGGACAAAAGGTGAAGGAAAATCTCCTCCAATGGGGACACAGATGGAAAAGAGAGTAACCAGAACAGGAATAGAGGGGAAATCTTGTAATGGGGACACTAGTTCTGGGATTCCCTCACTTCGGAGGGATTTCCTTTCACTTCCTGTTGTTGTTATGGGACAAAAGGTGAAGGAAAATCTCCTCCAATGGGGACACAGATGGAAAAGAGAGTAACCAGAACAGGAATAGAGGGGAAATCTTGTAATGGGGACACTAGTTCTGGGATTCCCTCACTTCGGAGGGATTTACTCTCTTATAGGACAGGAAGTGAAGGGAAGTCTCCTCCAATGGGGACACAGATGACAGAAAGAAAACAATCTCTGCAAACCAGGAAGAGAGAGGAAATCCTCTAGTGGGGACAGTAGGTCTGGGATTTCCTCTAACTTGCTGTTTTGACTGTGAAACAGGAAGTGGGGAGAAATCCTCCCAATGGGGGCACATATGGCAGGAAAACACCTGACAGGGGTGATAACCCTCCATTACTACTTCTGAAATGAAAACAAAAAGTTTTGCCTTTAGTTCTCCTTCATCCTCTTCCCATCTAATGATTGAATGTTTCCCTTTACAGAAGCTCCGATCTCCGGCTGAGATAATGAGAGGGAGATTCTGGCTGCAGCTGTCATCCTGTAATATTCGCTCCCCAATGTGGACGTTTATAGACGCACGTCAGTCAGGAAGGGGTTAAGGTACGCTCTGACCTCAGCCATGGGGAGGAGCTCCAATTACCAGGCACTGTGTGCAGCTGGCCTCCAGTAGGGGGCAGGCACCAAGGTGAGTCCCTGGCAGGGATAGGCTGGAGGTGACCTTCATGGCTCTATGTGGCTCCTGGAATTGCCTCAGTGTTTGCCAGGAGCTTCCCCATCCAGGGGGTCCCGGGGGGGGGGCATTATCATTGTCCTGCCAGGTCCCATTCATGGGGGGGCGGGGCTACAGCTTTGTGTGCCAGTGTCCATTCCTCCTGTAGGGGGCGGAATAACCCAAGAAAATAAAAATCATTTTTGATGAGGACAGAAAATTGACTACAGTCTCCTCCCTGTAATCACATTCTTAGCAGCTAATTGGCTGATAAGTTTATGGAGAAGGGGGAGGGGTATCAGCACAACACGACTTTTCTTCAAATATCAAACCCTTTGGGGGATAAAGCGGCTCTGATCTATGAGCGTCATCTATGTAAGTAGCTGATTGCCCCGAGAATGATGTTCCTGATGTGTCAGTGTATCTCTTCCCTCTCACTGAGATCACAGCGCATCCTCTGACACCGCCGGCACCATCTTTGTTCAGGCATCAATCATTCAGTGTCACCTGGTCTTATTTATTTTACTTTTTATTTTTGCACTGTCCCTTTAATTTTTTTTCTGATTAATTTTATTATGTAAACATCGAAATGATGTCTATGATGTTGGCTCAGAGATGGCCCAATAGTGTAAGTCCTGGTAGTTGTGCAGGTCTTAGCTGTATTCACAAATGTCGGACACAGATCAGCCCCCTGCTGCAACCTCTGATGTTATGACTTGTTACAATGTTGCAATCTGATCTATGATGGAGGGGGGGGGGAGACTGAGGAAATGCAGCCTAGGCCAAAACACTGATTGGAGTGCCTTACTTTGTAGAGGTGACCCTTTCTTCTGTGCTGGCTCAGCTGCAGCCCCAATCCCCCAGATTGTCAGCTCTTGGGCCCAGCGGTTATTGTTCTCTGGGAAGGGAAGCAGAAGACAAACTGTAGTATGTATGCAGTCTCTTGTCTGCAGTCTCTGACCATCTCCTGTACCATGTCTGCAGTCTCTGACCATCTCCTGTAGTATGTGTGCAGTCTCTGACCATCCCATTTAGAATGTTTGCCGTCTCTGACCATCTTCTGTACCATGTCTGCAGTCTCTGACCATCTCCTGTAGTATGTGTGCAGTCTCTGACCATCTCCTATACCATGTCTGCAGTCTCTGACCATCTCCTGTAGTATGTCTGCAGTATCTGACCATCTCCTGTAGTATGTCTGCAGTCTCTGACCATCTCCTGTACCGTGTCTGCAGTCTCTGACCATCTCCTATACCATGTCTGCAGTCTCTGACCATCTCCTATACCATGTCTGCAGTCTCTGACCATCTCCTGTAGTATGTCTGCAGTCTCTGACCATC
Organism: Rana temporaria; assembly: GCF_905171775.1. NCBI lineage: Eukaryota > Metazoa > Chordata > Amphibia > Anura > Ranidae > Rana > Rana temporaria. Next base: position 205,729,426 of record NC_053490.1, on the reverse strand, counting down.
TCCTGTACCGTGTCTGCAGTCTCTGAACATCTCCTGTAGTATGTGTGCAGTCTCTGACCATCTCCTGTAGTATGTGTGCAGTCTCTGACCATCTCATGTAGTATGTGTGCAGTCTCTGACCATCCCGTTTAGAATGTTTGCAGTCTCTGACCATCTTCTGTACCATGTCTCCATGTTTGTTTTGCATTCCTATGACCCTTTTTTAGCAGAAGCCTGCTGTCGGCTGACGTGACAGAGCCGGTCCCGGCTTGGGAAAGATTGTGACCATATAATCGGGATCCACTCACGTGCCTGGACAGGCACCCAACTCGGCAAGCTGCTGAGAGGCTGAGCAGGCACGCTGCTGCCTCCTTCACAGCCCAGCATTCCAGTAAACACGGTGGGGGGCGGGGGGGGGGGGGGGGGGAAGAGCCGGTGACTGACAGTCTGAGCTCTGAAAACTGAGCGATCAGAAAAGTTTGATCGTTCAGTTCTCCGTGTTGGAGCCGGCGGGGGACAGAAGCAGCATCAGAATGACCCTGCATCCACCCAGGTAAGTAAATCTCATACTTTTCCTTTAACTGGGGTATGGATGTAAAAGTCAGAAAATAAAGTGTAAATACAAAGAAAAAAAAAAACGAGAAACCGCCCACCAGCTGTAATGAAATTTACAATTGTCTTCTTCTATGAATAGGTGGGATGGGGAAGTATCTAGGTGGGCTTACAAGAAGGCAGGTTTGGTTTGGGCCTTACGACTCCGGGGGCTTGGGACTCCGCTCTGGAGGTCGGGTTGGGACTCCGCTCTGGAGGTCGGGTTGGGACTCCGCTCTGGAGGTCGGGTTGGGACTCCGCTCTGGAGGTCGGCTTGGGGCTCCGCCCTGGAGGTCGGCTTGGGACTCCGCTCTGGAGGTCGGTTTGGGGCTCCGCTCTGGAGGTCGGCTTGGGGCTCCGCCCTGGAGGTCGGCTTGGGACTCCGCTCTGGAGGTCAGGTTGGGGCTTTGCTCTGGAGGTCGGTTTGGGGCTCCGCTCTGGAGGTCAGGTTGGGGCTTTGCTCTGGAGGTCGGTTTGGGGCTCCGCTCTGGAGGTCAGGTTGGGGCTTTGCTCTGGAGGTCGGTTTGTGCCTCCGCTCTGGAGGTCGGCTTGGGCCTCCGCTCTGGAGGTCGGGTTGCGGCTCTACTCTGGAGGTCGGTTTGTGACTCCGCTCTGGAGGTCGGCTTGGGCCTCCACTCTGGAGGTCGGGTTGCGGCTCTGATCTCACTCATTCACTTCTAAAATTGTAAATTTCAAGCAGACTTTTATGGCCATTTTTTGCTTTTTGACACTGCATCCCTTTAACTGACAATTACGCGGTCATGGAGTGGTGTACAGAAACAAGCTTTATATCATGTTTTTCCCCACAAATAGAGATTTCTGTTGGCGGTATTCAGGTTTTTAATTTTTTGTGCTATAAACAAAAAAAGACCGAAAATTTGGAGAAACAAACAAGAATTATTGCCTTCTGCTTTGAAACAAATAAAAATCAAATATCTTCATAAATTCAGGCCAAAACGTATTTTTCTACATATTTTTGTAAAAAAAAAGATCCTTGTAAGCGTTTATTGATTGGTTTACATGAATGCTAGAATCTCGCCCAGTGTACTTCAGTATAATCATTATGCCGATAATATAGTGTACCCTAATATTACCATTATGGAGATAATGTACCATGGAGACAGAACCCCAGTTTTTTCACAATAGAAACATAATAATAATACATAATAATAATAATAATACATAATAAGTAGGGTTGTCCCGATACCACTTTTTTAGGACTGAGTACGAGTACCGATACTTTTTTTTCAAGTACTCGCCGATACCGAATACCGATATTTTTTTTTAAATGTGTCCCCAAATGCAGCCATATCCCCCACGAATGCAGCCATGTCCCCCACATATGCAGCCATGTCCCCCCATATATGCAGCAATGTCCCCCCACAAATGCAGCCATGTCCCCCCCATATATGCAGCCATTCCCCCCCATATATGCAGCCATGTCCCCCCCCCCATATATGCAGCCATGTCCCCCCCATATATGCAGCCATGTCCCCCCATATATGCAGCCATGTCCCCCCCATATGCAGCCATGTCCCCCCCATATCCAGCCATGTCCCCCCCATATATGCAGCCATGTCCCCCTTACCGTACATGCTGCCGCATCCCCGCTGCCAAGCCGCCGCTTGGTTAATACGGACGGGGAACATTACAGCTTTCATTTGAATAGCTGTAGTCTTTCGCGCCGCGCTGCGTATAGACACTCCCCCTTGCTCGGGATTGGACAGTTCACCCGAGCAAGGGGGAGTGTCTATACGCGGCGCGGCGGGAAACACTACAGCTATTTAAATGAAAGCTGTAATGTTCCCCGCCCATATTAACCAAGCGGGGATGCGGGGGGGGGGGGTGCAAGTATTCTATTTCGGTATCGGGGGTATTTGCGGGAGTACAAGTACTCCCGCAAATACTCGGAATCGGTCCCGATACCGATACTAGTATCGGTATCGGGACAACCCTAATAATAATAATAATGTACACCCATGTCACAATGGTGACCGTGTACCCCAATACCACATCTCCCAACTGTCCCCATTTTCTACCAAATCCCTCTGTCCTTCTTTCCACCTCATTTAACCCAGTGTCACATAGAGACAGTGTATCCCAAAATCACCATCACCTCCTGTATTTAACATGAAGACAGTGTACCCCAATATCACATCACCTCCTGTATATACCGTAGAGACAGTATACCCCAAAACCACCAACCTCTCCTGTATTTAACATGAAGACCTTGTGTCCCAATATCACCATCACCTCCTGTATATGACATAGAGACAGCAATACCCCAATATTACAATATCTTACTAAACCACTTGACCTCCGGAAGGTTACACCCCTTTTCCTGACCAGAGCATTTTTTTTAATTTGGCACTGCGCTGTTTTAACTGGTAATTGCGCAGTCATGCAACACTGTACCCAAACTAAATTTAAGTTATTTAATAGAGCTTTCGTTTGGTGGTATTTGATCACCACTGGAATTTTTTTTTCCGTTATAAACGAAAAAAGACTGACATTTTGTTTTTATTATTATATTTGATACTTTTTGTTATAACAAATATCCAATAAACTAAATGTTTTTCATACATTTAGGCCAAAATGTAAAATCCCAATAAGCGTATATATTTATTGGTTGGCGCTACAAGCAATAGCATACAGGTGAAACTCGAAAAATTTGAATATCGTGCAAAAGTTCATTTATTTCACTAATGCAACTTAAAGTGGAGTTCCACCCAGAAATATAACATTACATCAGTAGTTTTAAAAAAATGTCATTAAGGCTTTAAGAATTTTTTTTTTTTTTTTTAGATGCCATCAAAGTGTTGTTGCTAGGCAGAATAGTTAATCTTCCCACTTCCTGCACCTAGGTGCTTAAGCTTCCTAACCTACAGCGCACAGACTCCTGGGAATGTAGTGGGTGTAACTTTCCAGGAGTCTGTGCACTCCCCAGTCTCAAAGAATCATGTGACTTGGACAGTACAGGTGCTGAAACCTGATCTGAAACCTATTACAGTGCTTGTGCAGCACTGAGCATGTGCGAGATCTGCAAGGCTGAAATCCAGGAAGTCATACAGTCTGGCTTCATGATGCCTACACTTAAGATGGCCCCAGTCAATTTCTATTTTATAAAGTGTCTAAATGCTGTAACAACCTAACAAAACGGACCTTAGTTTACAGACTAACTTTACTAGAATACATTAAGCTTGTGTATTACAGGGGTATTTATATATAAAAAGTGAAATTGTGGACGGAACTCCGCTTTAAAAGGTAAAACTAATATATGAGATAGACTCATTACATGCAAAGCAAGATAGTTCAATCCGTGATTTGTCATAATTGTGATGATTATGGCTTACAGCTCATGAAAACCCCAAATCCACAATCTCGGAAAATTAGAATATTACATGCAATGAATAAAACAAGGATTGTACATAGAATAATATCGGACCTCTGAAAAGTAGAAGCATGCATATGTACTCTGTAATTGCTTTGGGCTCCTTTTGCAGCCTTAATGTGGCGTGGCATGGAAGCTATCAGCCTGTGGCACTGCTGAGGTGTTATGGAATACCAGGATGCTTCAATAGCGACCTTCAGCTCTTCTGCATTGTCCGGTCTCATGTCTCTCATCTCTCTTCTGGCAATGCCCCATAGATTATCTATGGAGTTCAGGTCAGGCGAGTTTGCTGGCCAATCAAGCACAGTAATCCCACGGTCATTGAACCAGGTTTTGGTGCTTTTGGCAGTGTGGGCAGGTGCCAAGTCCTGCTGGAAAATGAAGTCAGCATCCCCATAGAGCTCGTCTGCGGAAGGAAGCATGAAGTGCTGCAAAATCTCCTGGTAGACGGCTGCGGTGACCATTGACTTAAAGCAGTTGTAAACCGCATAAACAATTTTTTTCCCCCAAACCTGCAAGGCAAAAGGCATACTCAGCTAGTATGCACCGCATACTAGCTGATTATGAAATACTTACCTCGGAACGAGGTGAATAACACTTACCTGGTCCACGCCGAGCGAGATGTCATCTTGCTCCGGCGTGTCTTCCGGGTATCGCCACTCCAGCGCTGTGATTGGCTGGAGAGGCGATGACGTCACTCCCGTACAGGTTTAGGAGATATTCTTTATACCTACAGGTAAGCTTTATTATAGGCTTACCTGTAGGTAAAAGTCAAAAAGTGGGTTTACAACCACTTTAATGAAGCACAGTGGATCAACACCAGCAGATGACATGGCTCCCCAAATCAACACAGACTGTGGAAACTTCACACTGGACTTCAAGCATCTCGCAGTGTGTGCCTCTCCATTCTTCCTCCATACTCTGGGTCCTTGTGTCAGGTCACCTGTGGCCAGGTGACAAATGCACCCCGATGGAGACAGGGGTGCACCGCAAGGTAGTGAACCCAATAGCAGACTGCTGCGGATGGACAGGAAACGTGAACCCAAGATTCCTCAGGGCGTGGAGTCTAAGGTCCAGCAGGTGTTCACCAGAGCCTCTGGTGGTGAGGATGGCCTTCGCTGCAACTGAACCCAGATCGCGGCCCCTGGGGTCCCCCAGGTCACGCTCCGTAGGGAGAGAGGGGAAACAGTCACCGAGGACACAAGGGATGGTGATGGGTAAGCCGAGGTCGGGGCAACAGGCATACAAGGGTAACCAAGGGACAGGCAAAAAGGTCAGGGGCACAGGCAAACAGGAGTAGTCAGAGACAAGCCAAAATCGGTACACAGAAAGGTAAACGTAGCACACGGCAGACAGGAACAAGCTAACAAACAAAGTTGAACAGCAAAGCAGACCTGCAGTGCAACAGTTAATATAGAGTTCCTGGGATGGCCTGGGGTGGGGCCATACAGGAAGGAGAGATGATTAAAAGGCAGCCAGAAGAGAGTCAGGCCTGTAATGGACACATGAGGAAAAGGTAAGCTGCCAGACATTATTGCATGTCCATGACACCTTGGTTTCCAAATGAGATGCAAAATTTGCTTTTATCAGAAAAGAGGACTTTGGACCACTGAGCACCAGACCAGGTGTGTTTCTCTTTATCCCAGGTAAGACGCTTCTGACGTTGTTTGTTGTTCAGGAGTGGCTTGACAAGAGGAATACGACATTTGAAGCCCATGTCCAGGATCTGTCTGTGTGTGGTGGCTCTTGATGCACTGACTCCAGCCTCAGTCCTCTCCTTGTGAAAGTCCCCAACACTTTTGAATGGCCTTTTCCTGACAATCCTCTCCAGGCTGTGGTCATCCCTGCTGCTTGTGTGCCTTTTTCTTCCACACCTTTCCCTTCCACATAACTTTCTATTAATGTGCTGTGATACAGAACTTTGGGAACATCCAACTTCTTCTGCAATTACCTTTTTGAGGCTTTCCCTCCGTATGGAGAGTGTCAATGATGGTTTTCTGCACAACTGTCAGGTCAGCAGTCTTTCCCATGACTGTGATTCCTACTGTAGAGTAGTAGAGCAAAAGCACCAATTAAAGGTGAATAACCATCAGCGACCGAGTCCCTCTAGAAATAATTTAGAAGGGTTTCCTTGAAACAAGGAGGGATTGTGGGACTTTAATTGAAGCTTGATGGATGAGGATAGAATATTTCAAATAACTCTGTAGGCTTGGTCAAACCTCAGTCATTCAAATCATACCGACAATAATTTTTCTAACAAATATTTATTTTTACAAAAAATAAAGAAATATACAAAAGATATATAATAAATGTTTAGTACATATTAAAAACAGTCAGACTATAGTTTGTATAGTGTATTACACATGCAAGATGCTGCAGGTGATCTTCATCACAGCCCACAATAATTGGGGGTTCAACTAGTTTCGCCCGAGAGGGCTTCGTCAGGAACCCGTGGAGGGTGATAGTCTACGTGAATAAAAAGTATGTCAATAGAATATTAACAGACATCAAAACCAATTATATAATGTGTACCAATACTGTTCATCTAAGAAAAAAGACAAGAACACAAAACTCAAAAAACAAAGGCAAAAAGCAAGCCCGTTAATTAGAAGGCTAAAGTTACAGTATTCTGGACACAGTATGTATCATTGACCAAAACAAGATATGAACATATATATATGTCAAAGTACATGTTAATAAGTTCCGTTACAAACATATTAATTTAAATAAGATGAAAAATGGACTAGATGCATGTAAAAGCTGTGGACTGTGAAACAGTCCTTACCTTGCACAAACGGAGTAGATGGTTAGGGGCGTGAGCCGTGGCGAGATCAAATCCCAGGTGTAGACCCACTAGGGGAGGGAAGAGTCTCAGCACAGCCTATGCTTGGCTGTCACACAGAGAGCAGACCACATAGAGAGGACTGACCTAGAGAAACAGAAAGGAGACGGAGGCAGGCAAGAACTAGAAAAGAAAATAAAAAATGAAAAATGAGAAAGGAAAAAATGTATATGTATAATATATAAAAAAATGTAATGTATATATATAGTATAGTTGCTAGAGCGCATCATATAGGTAAAGAACGCTCAAGTGAGAAAAGAGGGAATGATTATTAGGTGATGGAGTTACCTTATTGGTGTTGGTTGATAAAAGTCATAGCCATAGGTCAGATGGACACGATAATTGGATAATTTCAGAAGAAAATCCAAAGTTAGATAGTATGCTGACCAGTCAGGGTTAATTCCAGTAATGCTACGTAGCATAAAAAGGAATAGATTACACATTCATGCTTAAGAAGATATATATATATATATCTGCAGGTGCATATAAGTTAATATAAAAAATAAGAAAAAGTAATATTAAATAAATAAGACTATGACCTATATTAATCATATCATCTAGTTATACAGTGGCATCAAACTGCGTACATCGCAGAGATGCAGAGTATAATTATATTGACAAGGTTAAAAAGTTTCCAATTTGTATAAAGTATGTCCCTGTCTGCGTGTGCTAGAAAAAAATACTAAACAGAAAACAGTACCTGGTTGGTAGTGCAGCTGAGTCTGCCAGTGATGTAGCAATTTCAATCACTTTTTGGCCAAGCAAAGTATAAAAACTGTAATAAATTAAATAGAGTAAAGGGATATCACTCATTAAGACAAATATAAGGTGACTGAAGAAGTTCAGTAAAGCACCAAATGGATCCAAGTATCAAGGTAATGGTGATAATAATGAAGAGAGAGTGCCTACCTCAAACCTAACTGTGTCCCAGATACGTATCCAAGTGATCTCTCCAGCAAAGCCCACACTAATGGGACAGCTGCAGAGAACACTTAACCACTTTAGCCCCGGGCCTGTTTTTCAGAGTCGGTGTTTACGAGACAAAACCATTTTTTTTTGCTAGAAAATTACTTAAAACCCCCAAACATTATATATTTTTTTTTCTAACACCCTAGAGAATAAAATGGAAGTCATTGCAATACTTTTTGTCACACCGTATTTGCGCAGCGGTCTTACAAGCGCACTTTTTTTGGAAAAAATTCACTTTTTTAAATGAAAAAATAAGACAACAATAAATTTGGCCCAATTTTTTTATATATTGTGAAAGATAATGTTACGCCGAGTAAAATGATACCCAACATGTCATGCTTAAAAATTTCGCCCGCTCGTGGCATGGCGTCAAACTTTTACCCTTAAAAATCTTGATAGGCGACGTTTAAAAAATTCTACAGGTTGCATTTTTTGAGTTACAGAGTAGGCCTAGGGCTAAAATTAATGCTCTTGCTCTAACGATCGCGGCGATACCTCACTTGTGTGGTTTGAATACCGTTTTCATATGTCGGCGCTACTCGCGTATACGTTCGCTTCTACGCGCGAGCTCGTCGGGACGGGGCGCTTTAAAAAAATGTTTTTTTGCTTTTCGCATTTATTTTTATTTATTTTACAATTTTTAACACTGAAAAAAAAAAAAAAAAATTATCACTTTTATTCCTATTACAAGGAATGTAAACATCCCTTGTAATAGAAAAAAGCATGACAGGTCCTCTTAAATATGGGATCTGGGGTCAAAAAGACCTCAGATCTCATATTTAGGCTTAAATGCAAAAAAAAAAAAAAAAAATTGGAAATGTCATTTTTTCAAATGACAAAAAAAAAAATGTTTCTTTAAGACGCTGGGCGGGACTGGCGTTTTGACGTCACTTCCGCCCAGCGGAGCTATGGGGACGGGCAAAGGAGATTTTTCCTTCAGTCTCGTCCCCGCTCAGCTGCCGGATGGTCGCGATCTCCTCCGCCGCTACCGACGGCTCCGGTAAGCGGCGGAGGGCGCGGAACAGCGGCGGGAGGGGGCCCTCTCCCGCCACCGATAACGGCGGATTCGCCGCGGAGACCGCCATTATCGTTAACACGGCCGCCCACAGAAGAGATGAATATCTCGATTGTGGCAGCAGCTGCTACCGTTACCGAGATATTCATCTCTAAAGTGATGACGTATAACGGCGGTGGGCGGTCGGCAAGTAGTTAAGTACCGCTCACAATCAGGTCCCAACAAGTGGAACCTGTATGTGAGGCGGTATCTATTACGTCAGTGGGCGGGGAAAACGGATGGCCATCATGGGGATTCCCCATGTGTTAGCCGTCAATCCCACAGCTGATGGGGAGGCGGCACGTCACACATGGGAGGAGCGCTGGCGTCAGGTGTGACGTCCAGCGCTTATCCGATAGATGCTGATCCAAGGCGGACCTACACTCGCACCCGAGCCTCCGCTCGGATTCGGCAATGCTGTTAGTATCACCGGTGCAGGCCCCCTACCGCCCACTGTGGTCAGCCTGCAATACGTGCCGCTATACAAGTGTACAGCACAGCAAGCCCAATTAATGTATGCCGCAGTGGAGCGGATATTGGATGAAACCTCCGTGTGTAGGTTAAAGCTGCACAGAGAAAATAAATAAACAAGAGGGATAAATATTGAAGAAAAGTAATAAAAATAAATAAATAGAAATAGTAATGAGATTAAATCAAAGTAAATAAATAAAGAGTGGGAAAAACAGATACAAAAATAAGAATAGAGAAAAAAGAGAGAAAAGAAGCAAGCATTGCAAATGAACAGCTTATAGGACTAGAACCGAGTTCGCAGCCCACAGCACCCATCCATCAGTCCTATATCTAAAGAGAGATGGCATAGATACAAAATAATTACATCAATGTACATAATACAGTGCTTACAGTTGTGTCCATACAATGCTACATCATTGCTATAGTGTGCATCCAAAGTTTCAGTATATATTCTATTCTTAAAAACCGTTGTGTACAAAGTGATGGAGCCCCATCTGGGGTGATCACCTATAGCAATTGGAAATACACCAATTGGATGTTGTTATATTCCATCACTAGTTGAACACATAAAGTGTTCTAGAGGCCAAAATATATTGATTAGATTAGTTGATATATTGATTAGTTAGATGTTGTAACATTACATCACTGATTTGACACAAGGGGTGTTCCAGGGGGCAGGGTATTAGTATAAAGCTCTTCAGAAGGAGAGCTTATCAGATGACATATGAACCAAGGCCAAAACATCAGATTGAATACAGTATGAAAGGAAAAGTAGACATAGATCCAAAACACATGGCAATAGATGGATTACAAAAATGGTTTATAACTAATATTTTCGTTTAGGCCAGGGTGCTGGGTGGCCTGTAGCGTGTAAATCCACCATGCTTCAGTCTGTAGGAGGCGTTTGTCGGCATCGCCCCCTCGTTCATTTAGAGGAATATGCGCTAAGGCATAGAAGCCGAGCATAGCAGGGTTGTGGTTGTGAAACAAACCTATATGGCGGCTGATGGGGGTTTCCATCAGTTTTTTGTTAACCGCTCGAACATGGTCTCGCATTCTAGCATTCCTACTGAACCAGACTGAGAGACCATTTAAAGCAGGGGTGCCCAACCAGTGGCCCGGGGGCCACACATGGCCCGCGGAGCCCTCTGATGTGGCCCATGGAGCCCTCTGATGTGGCCCGTGACCTCCTGCTCTGGGATGGAATAGAATAGAATACTTACGCCCGACCCCTCCGCCAATCAAACGAAACGTGACACCCGTGCGGCCGCCCCTGCCGCACTGGGCGCGCACAGGTCTCTCAGAGATGGAGGGACGATTCGGCTTTTTTCTCCCTCCAGCCTGCAGGTGTGTCTGTAAGTACAAGGGGGGGGCGAGAACTTACCACAGACCCTTCTTCTCTACTCATCACAAAGCCCCCCTCTACTCCTCTCCCCCCTCTCTCTTCCCTCCCCCTCTCTCTCTCTCCCCCCCTCTCCTCTCTGGACCCCCCCCCATACTGACACTATCACCCCCCCCCCCCCATACTGACACCATACCTCCCAACTTTATGAGATGGGAATGAGGGACACCTATCAGCAAAAGTATGCAGGCATAGGACACACCCCTTGCCACGCCCCCTTAAAGGAGATTGGTTAAACCCACAAGTGCTTTTTTACCACTACTAGTCCTTTATATTGGCTTTTTGGAATTTACAAATGCAGCTTTGTTTAAATCAGATGACATGTTTAGCACTGGGAAACACCTTTTGATAGAAAGTGCAATTTATTTATATACATCTATATAGATCAGACCAAAATGAGGGACAAATGAGGAGGAATGAGGGACAGAGGGACATTGCTCCAAATCAGGGACAGTCCCTCGAAATCAGGGACAGTTGGGAGCTATGCTGACACCATCACCCCCCCCCCATACTGACACCATCACCCTCCCCCCCATACTGACACCATCACCCCCCCCCATACTGACACCTTCACCCCCCCCCATACTGACACCATAACCCCCCCTATACTGGTTTTATGGCATTTTTATTATAATTGTTTTATTTATTTTTTTACGAGTAATGGCGGCGATCTGCGATTTTACTTTATTTTTAATCGTGACTGCGACTTTATATCGGACACTTTTGACACATTTTTGGGACCATTGTCGTTTTTACAGCGATCAGTACTATAAAAATTTATTACTATGAAAATTACACTGGCAGGGAAGGGGTTAACCACTAGGTGGCACTGCAGGGGTTAAGTGTCCTAGGGAGTGATTCTAACTGTAGGGGAGGATGGGCTCTGTGTGACACGACACTGATCACCGCTTCCGATTACGGGAAGCGGTGATCAGTGTCCTGTCACTAGGAAGACTGAGGAAATGCTTGTTTACATCAGCATCTCCCCGTTCTTCCTCACCGTGATACGATCGCGGGTATCCCCGTGGACATCTAGTCCGCGGGACCTGCGGTCGGAGTCACGGATCTCGCGGCGGGAGCGGGCGTCCACAATGCCGCTTCTTAAAGGGAATGTATATATATGTCCATCTGCCTATCCTTGCCATTCTGACGATGTATATCGCCGTGCGATGGTCGGCAAGAGGGTAAAGGGACACTAAAGGTTCCTGTTAAAAAAAAAAAAATATAACAAACATGTTCTACTTCCCTCCACTGTGCGGTTCGTTTTGCACAGAGTGGCCCCGATCCTCCTCTCCTGAGGTCCCTCGGCATCAGCTAACCCCCTTCATGGGAAGCGCTCTCCCAAGGGGGTAAGCTTGCGGGTGCGGGCTCCTGTGATGCAGCCATAGCCACCGACTATATCACATGGCCCCGCCCCCAGGCGCGCAGCGTCATTGCATGCGATTGACAGAAGTGCGCACCAATGGTCGTGCTGCTATCAATCTAGCCAATCGAAGGCCAGACTCTGAGGAGAAGAGGACACCGGGGGACGTGCACAACAGATTCGGGGCTCAGGCAAGTAAAATGGGATGCATTTAAGGTATAAAAAAAAATTAACCTTTACAACCCCTTTAACCGCTTGCTGCCCGCCGCATGCAGATATACGTCTGCATCATGGCACGGGCAGGCAAAGGGACGTAGCTGTACGTCCCCTTTAAGAATCGGTTGTTGCAGGCGCGAGCTCGCCATGATCTCTGTGAGCGGGTCCCGCTGACCGTCAATCATCCTCCCTCTCCATAGGCACGCCCATTCCCCGCGGGAGCCGAAATCTACGATGTCCGATTACAAGGTGAGTCCGGGGTTAAAAAAATCGGGACAGGCATACTGTAGCTCGCGCTACAATGCCTGTCTCGATGGTAAAATCGTGTCGGGGGGGGTGAACTACCGCTTTAAGTCAACACGCTCCGGGAAGCCTGCATTGCTTTCGGTGGTGGTTTTATCACGTATTGGAGAAGTCACTCATCTCATCCATTCACTTTTTCACTAGATTGATTTTGTTTTGGTTTATGTGAATATTTTCATCGAACTATTGTTGATTTTATCACTTTTTGCGCTTTGGCACCAGCCAACAGGCGCAACAGTTCACACTGCACCACGTGCCCAGCGGCACCATATTTTTTTCCTGCAATATGGGACTTGTATGTTGTTGATGCACATTCTGTTTATAATTGTTATGTGTTTCACATTCTTTGGCAATTGATTTTCATTATTGACAGTCAGTTTGAGCGCTACACATTTATTTTCCTTTTCACTTTTTGCTTTTTATTCAAATGAGCCGTGTTAGCAGCTTCCCTTCACTTATTATTGGCAGCGCAGGGTATCCACCTTTTTTTACGACCGCACAATTGTCAGTTAAAGCGACGCTGTGCCGAATCGCAACAAGTGGCCTAGTCATTTAGCAACAAAATGGCTGAAGTGGTTAAGAAAGGTAAGGGGGGTGAACATCCCAGATTAGGGGACGCTCATTACTAGATACATGAAAAGGTGACGGCCGACCTTTACTGTTCTTTTTTTTATCAATAACAGTTTTTTATTTTTGAAAAAAAGGGCAGTACAAAATATGGCAACATATCTGGTGTAAGAGAAGAGAAGAGGTACACAATTCCAGCTTAATGTGCTTACACAGTGGTTTCATAGTTATTTGTACTATCAGTAGCTTATAAAATAACAGGATTCAAACAAAAGAGAGAAAGGAAAGAGGAGGTGGGGCGGGAAGGGGGGGATGGGTGAGTGGGAGAGGCAAGTGGAGAGGGAGAGAAAAGGAAGAGAGAAAAAGAAAAAGGAGAGGATAGAAAAAGGGAGAGAGGAGAGGGGGAAGCAGGCAAGAGGGGTGGGTGTTGTAGCATACCTCGGTGGTCTGTCGTCGGCTCACGGCGGGTCCTCCCTCACATGCCACCTCTCCCAGACAAGGTCATGATCCTCTAGTCTGTCCCGGATCCTAGCCGTCATTTTTTCCATGAGTTCTACATCCTTGACCCTAACGTAGAGGGCCTCTTGGGTTGGGGGCATCGGTTTCTTCCAGTTTAGTGCTATCAAGCACTTTGCCGCCGTGATAATGTGTCTTAACAGCTTTTTATAAGGTTTGGCTATGCGAGGTTGGGACAGGCCCAAAAGGAATAGCTTCGGGGAGAGGGGTATGGGCACCTCCAGGAGGCGGGTCAGGAGCTCTCGTGTCTGAGTCCAGAACGGGACAATCAAGGGGCAGGCCCAATATATGTGAAACAACGTGCCCCTCGCTTGGTTACATCGCCAGCACCGGTCAGAGGTGGAGGGGTAGATCTTGTGGAGAACGTCCGGGGTCAGGTTGACCTTTACTGTTCTTGATGGCCTCAGTAATGTAAAAATATTCACAATTTTTTTTTACTGTTTCTTGTAAAACGAATAAAAAAGATTGAAACAGAAAGACGGCGTAGTCCATCGTTTTTTATCATATTGTCTAAGTATAGATCGAGGTTTGTCCCTCCCAAGCATGTTTTGTAGCCATTTACTGTTGTCTCTCTCACTCCCTCTGCTGGTAGTTTATTCCAAGTATCAACTACCCTTTCAGTAAAATAATAGTTTCTAGGATTAGTTTTGAACTTTCCTCGGGTTAGTTTGAGGTCATGTCCCCGTGTTCATGATTTTGGTTTTATATTGGAAAAAACTGCCCTTCTGAACCTTGTTCACCCCCTTGATGTATTTAAGGCCGGGTTCACCTATGTGCTGGTTTCCCCACATCCAATTCGCACGACATGCGAGTGTGATTGGCTCTCAGGCTGCATCCACACCCGAGCATTTCGTTTTCCGGCAGAAAGTCGTGCGTTTTTACAGCGATTTTGCACAGGTCAAAAGGTCACCAATGTAAAAGGAGAAAAACGCCTGTAATCTGCCCAGAAAGAAGCTCATGTATTTTTTTTGAGCTTCAAAGCAATCAGCGGTGAGTGAGAGGCGGCAGGGGGTGGCATCTATGTCAGCAGGCAAGCTGCTTTTGGTCCAAACCAGAAAGGATCGCGGTCACTGTGCATGCTCTATGCGGCCCCCTGTATCCTAGCAACGGTAAACGCTGGCTGGCCGGGTCGCCCGCTACGTGGAAATTCGTGACATAAGGACGCCGTCAGCTCCGAGCCGGATACAAACACAGGAGCTGTCACATGGGAGGGGAGACATACAGCAGGCAAGTGGTGACCCTATAAAGATACCAGCCCAGGAGACTCTCATGGGGCCCCTTCTGTAAGATGACCAGATTTTTAAAATGAAATCCGGGGACATTTTTTTTTATTACTAGTAGGGTTGTCCCGATACCACTTTTTTGGGGCCGAGTACAAGTACCGATACTTTTTTTCAAGTACTCGCCGATACCGATTACCAATACTTTTTTTTTAATGTGACAGTGGCAGTATATATATATTTTTTTTTTTTTACAATTTTCATTTTTAAAATTTTTTTAACAGTGATTTCTTCTCTTTTTTTTTATGGGGGGGGGGAGTGGATTGTCAGTGTGTTTTTTTTTTTATTTACATTTTTATTATTTTTAAAAAAAACATTTTTTATTAATTGCAATTTTTTTTTCTTTTTTTAATCAGCCCTGTTGGGGGTCTTTGGTGAGAGATCAGGGGTCTTAACAGACCTCTGACATCTCCCCTTTGAGACAGGGAAAGGGATTAAGGACACAGATTCCCCAGTCCCTTTCTCTGCAGCTTCAGCAAAAATGAATGGAGAGAAGCTCCTCTCCATTCATAAACTGAAGCATCGTAAACACAGGTGATCACCGACTCTATTCATTTGGAAAAGGTAGGAGCCGGGTTTAGCGGTATCGGTACTGATACTAGTATCGGTATCGGGAGATTCCTAATTACTAGTAATGTTGGCAATCGGCGACTCATAGCTGAACTGCGGTATCGCGGCGGACAAATGCAGTGAGCTTTTTATATTCTATGAACATGAGATGCCATGCAGGACTCACGGTGAGTTTGAGATTATTATAGAAATCATTACGGCTTTTTATCATCCCCCGGAGACCCAGCAAAAGAGACCATTAATCCCGCTTAATGCTCATGTCCTTCTCATTATGAAAGCCGTTTGGTAAGTGATATCACAATATTATAAATTAGCGGTAGCTACTGCCTGCATATCGCGAGAGTTGTGTGCGCCTTACAGGGGATCCGCAAATGGCAAGATTAAAGACTTTTCTGCAACTTTACAAATCTGCACCAATTCATTTCTGGCATATGACGGTATTCATCAACTGTAATATTTTTCATGTGTAGGGTCAGGTTTTTTTTTTTTTTTTCTAATTTGTCAGTATTTTTTTTGTTCATTGCACAAAAAATACAAACGCAGTACCACCCAAAGAAAGCTCTATCTGTAGGGAAAAACAAATACAGACATTTTATTTGTGTACACCTTTGCATGACTGCACACTTGTCAGTTAAAGTAGGGCAGTGCTATATCGCAAAAAAAATGGCCTGGTCTTGAAGGGGGGGGAGTAAATCTTCCGAAGTTCAAGTGGTTAAAGCTCTACTACAAGAAGTTTCAGATTTGTCCATTGGGTGGCAGCAGAGCACACAGCAGAGAGGAAGAAATCATTCCCTACTATTACTACAACACTCAATCAGCGCAATCCTCCAAAAAATCCTTATGTGCAAAAAATATATAAAACTATAGCAAAAAATAACCCAGTCACTGCTGGCACTAAACAAGTGTGTTCACTCCACTTGGAATATCAGTCACTCTATACAAATGATACCTTTTTTTTATGTTATATGATTATTATCACTGTAATATTAGGATGATATTCACTAGTAGGGCAGCACTGGTTTTTGCTTTACATTCCCTACTATTGGCTACAGGAATAGGTGCAAATAATTTTCCCATTAGTTCCTGTCCCAGGAACTGTTCCATATATATTCCTCCATGGGGGTCCTGGGTGGCAATGCAGATATCAGCAAGGGGCCTAACTAGGGTTGTCCTGATACCGATACCAGTATCGGTATCGGGACCGATACCAGTATCGGTATCGGGACCGATACCGAGTATTTGCGTGAGTACTCGTAGTCGCGCAAATACTCCCGATACCAAATAGAATACTTTTTTTTTGGTGACATCGAGCGGTTTGGTGAGCGGTGCATAGAGGGGGCGGTGAACGGGAGCTAAGAAGGGGTGAAACGAGCGGCAGCAGTCATACTATGTGACTGTAATGATGTGTTGTGTTTTTTCCTCCCCTCGAGCGGGCTGGTGAGCGGGTGCTTGCTTATTTAGGAGGCATATAGCGGCAGCTGAGAAGGGGTGGAGAGAGCCAGCAGCAACGATCATTGCTGGTATGTGACTGGGTATAATGGCTTTGTTTCCTCCCCTCGGGTGGGCTGGTGGGCGGATGTATATCGACAGCTGAAAAGGGGAGAGAGCGCCAAAGATCATCCAATTGGCATGCCTTTTCCTCACCTCGTGCGTGCTGCTAATTGATGAGGGCACTGGAGAGTGGGCAGTGGGAGGAGAGCAGGCGGAGAGCAGTACGAGCAGGACGGACACTAGCAGCAGGCAGCCCTCGCCGAGCAAGTAAGATTGTAGTGAGTGACTGTGAGACAAAGTCAAGTGATTCAAGCTGAATGAATAAATAGTAATACTGAGTGTCTAGTCTACAGTAGTGCACTTGCAACTAAGCTATGTGTAATTGTCACTTTCCTGACTGACTCCATGGCAGCCTACGTGTGGGTTAATCCCGCCTCCTCTCCAATGCTATAGGACCCCATACCCATAAAAGTCAGCTCACCTATCAGTACTGTGTTCCTTTTTTGTCCTCCTCATGGACCTACATCACGTTTGTTCCTGCTGGCGTCCGTTTGGAATATTTCCCGAATTTTTGGCATATCATCCATGCGGTACAGCTCAGGGCTGAGCTACGAGTTGGCCTGTGCATTAGTTTGGCAGTATACACTCCATAGAGAAGAAGGGATCTGCCGCTCCAGCTGAGTGCACTAAGCAATCAGTGTCCTCTCAGAAGCCTGGGTGCAGGCAATGCATGGAAACAAAGCTTGAAAGGAAAAAGGTGAACAACCGCACTTCCAAAAATATATACCCCAGTGATGGAATGGAGGTTGCCACGGTATGCCTGAAGGTGGACGCATCAACGGCTGGCAAGGTCTGAACCTTTTTCACTTCCTCCATGGCAGTCGCCTCTGTGTCTATTTGTTTGTTTGTTTCCCTTTATTTTCTGGTACTCTCCGGTACCTCTGTGTCCCCTCACGACGCATGGAATGCATTTGCGTTCCAGGGTGCCACGGTACTTCCGGGTCACGGGCGCTGCCGCCGCTCTGCGCATGTGCGGGGCCTCTGTGATAGTGAGGCCTGGCTCTCGTGTTCACGCAGTGGCAGGTGGTCCGGCGACTGCGCAGGCGCCGTTAGGCTGTCTTCACGGCGCAGGCGCGAGGTGGAGGGGGCGGTGACGTCACCAGGCCGGGGATTCGAAGGTCTGCCTCCTGTCAGTGCGGGAATTTTCCTCAGAAAGTGAGCGGTGGGTTCCCCCAAGCTGAGTCTGCACCAGGATGCACTATATGTTAAAAAATAAATAAAGTATATGTATATTTTTGATAATATAAAAACAAAAAATAATAATAAATGGATGTTTTTTCTTCTGGTTGGCTTCCCTGGTCTGGGTAGCATTTATGGGTCATCCGCAGACTGTATGTATTTTTTGCTGACGTCCTGTCCAGAGGTTATGGACAGGTCACTGCCTTTTTGCAGCCAGCCCTTGCGCACTGGGTAGGTGCAGGCAAGGGGAGGGGGCTGAGGTTGCATTCTCAAGGGTTTGAGATTGCGTTTGGTGTCCCCACCCCCCAATCTTTCTTTCGCAGCTCTTTCAAAAGATCGGACCAGCAATTTGTGGTCCAGGATGTCCGAGACTTTGCCAGACCACAACTTTCTCCATTTATTGTCTAGATCTAGACGAGATTCGCCGTCTAGAAGAGGAGAAGTCACATTCCTCCTGCAACTGGAGGTGAAGTCGCATTCCTCCTGCAGCTGGAGAAGTCGCATTCCTCCTGCAGCTGGAGAAGTCGCATTCCTCCTGCAGCTGGAGAAGTCGCATTCCTCCTCCGACGAGAGGAGAAGTCGCATTCCTCCTCCGACGAGAGGAGAAGTCGCATTCCTCCTGCCACTAGGAGAGGTTGCATTCCTCCTGCATCTAGGAGACGCAGCATTCCTCCTACATCTAGGAGACGCAGCATTCCTCCTGCAACTGGAAAGAGACGCAGCATTCCTCCTGCAACTGGAAAGAGACGTAGCATTCCTCCTGCAACTGGAAGGAGACGTAGCATTCCTCCTGCAACTGGAAGGAGACGTAGCATTCCTCCTGCAACTGGAAGGAAACGTGGCATTCCTCCTCCAACTAGAGGAGACGTGGCATTCCTCCTCCAACTAGAGGAGACGTGGCATTCCTCCTCCAACTAGAGGAGACGTTGCATTCCTCCTCCAACTAGAGGAGACGTTGCATTCCTCCTCCAACTAGAGGAGACGTTGCATTCCTCCTCCAACTAGAGGAGACGTTGCATTCCTCCTCCAACTAGAGGAGACGTTGCATTCCTCCTCCAACTAGAGGAGACGTTGCATTCCTCCTCCAACTAGAGGAGACGTTGCATTCCTCCTCCAACTAGAGGAGACGTTGCATTCCTCCTCCAACTAGAGGAGACGTTGCATTCCTCCTCCATTCACCTTACCCACTGCCGTGACAGCCGCTCTGAACGCAGAGCCTGCTGGGGATATGGGACACGAGTCCCGGAGGGCAAGTCCTTATGTGACCAATGTGATGCCCAGGCGGTTGAGGGAAATAGAGACTGGAAACTATGAAGTATGAAAAGTCTCTGGTGAAATATGTGGTAGATCAATCCCTAAAGAAATGGGATACATCCCACACACGGAGCCAGTCCACCATTCTACATGGCTTCTTGGCTGATGCGGCCCAAAGGATTTGGATCCTTACAGCCCTACGCTGCTTCTCCGGATTCTTCGGTCAGCGAGCTGGAAGGTGATGTAAAGTGTCAGCGGCCTTGATGGCTCTTAGGCTCCCCCACTAGTCAGGATGGTTAAGGAGACCCTTAGGTGGGTGGACCCTTCCTCCCCCGGGTAAGCGAAGAGGTTCTTTAAGATTCTTACGGAGTTAAAGGATATCATCGGAGTGGACTATGGTGGACATGAAAACTGCTTCATCAAAAAAAAAAAAAAAAAAAATTCCAGAGTATACCCCTTCATGACAGAAGAAGTGAAGTCTCTGGGAACACTCCCCCCATAGTTGCAGCATTAATACGGTTGGCTAAATGGGTTACCATTCTTTTAGAAGATCCTGCGTCCTTCAGGACGGGCTGGAGAGAAGAATAAGCCAAGACCCAAGAAAATCTATGGGATGGCTGTTGACCTGACCTGGCGCTAACAGCTATGGCTAAGGCTTTGGAAACCTGGACAGAGAACATATGTCTCCATACTCAAGCCTCGGTCACGGCTAGTGGGCCTTATACTTACGTCTTCCCCAAGGTTAGGCGTCTGTTTGATCGGAAGAGTTTCTAGTATGGAAGGTTCTGAACGCTCGGGAGAAGCTCACCCTTAAAGGCCTGGCTGGAACTTCTGGCACATCTGTGTGGACTTAAATCGTTGAAGTCGCAGGGAGCAGCGGTACATGTCCCAAGGGACGGAAATTCCCAGGGGGTATACCCCCCCCTCTCTCATAGCACAAGAGAAAAGGTTTATGGCGACCAGTGACAGTCTTAGCTTACCTAAACAAGTATATGTAGTATGAAGGGTCAAATGTAGACTCCGTCTGGCTATTCTTAATCGACTTAAAATACTTACCTCCATGTTCTGGTGGCGAAGGAGTTTCTCAAATACCTCCGGTTGCAAGTTGGACGATAACATCTACATTTCATCTTCCTTCCTTTTGGGCTGTCAACCCCACCCAAGTCTTCTCTAGAATTCATCTGGCCATAGTGGCTCTCATCAGAACGTACGTCCTTTCACTACTTCAACCTCCTGTTGCTGTCCCAAGACAAAGGGTAGCTGCTGGTTCACAGGGAGAAGGTAGTCTCCACCTTGGCCAGCTGTGGATGGCTCCTAGATCAGTGAAAGAGCCACCTAGAACTAGTCCAGCGCCCGCTGTACTTTGGAGCCCAGCTTTGTTTTTTCTATAGTGGAAGGCACCATCCCACGCCCAGTGGGGAAGATCTCGTTTTTTCCAGAGGAGAATTTAATTTCTCTTCATGGCTGAAGACCTCATGGTATCAAAGATTATCGGCCCAATGGGCTCCACGATCCCTATGGTCAAGTGGTCCCTGCAGACGTACGCCCTTCTTTCCAGCTAGGTTGTCGACAACCAAGGGGCAACAGTCAACCTATTTCACGTATCGAGGATGAGGGGCAACCTCTTCTGGTGGCTTCAGTTCTAAACCGGCGTAATTGCCCCATCTCATGGGTCATGGTCACGACTTATGCCAGCAGTTCCGGTTTGAGAGCCCTCTGCAGAATGGATCCTGCTCCAAGACAAATTCGCTATGCTTCCTCTCATCCCGGGCTAGTTTGTTCTGGAGCCTCTGGCAGCTTAGGGTGCCCTTCAGTCCTTCTCCCGTCTCCATAAGGGGGAGTCAGTTTCATTAAGAATGGTCGACACCACGGCGATCTCCTATATGAAGAGTTTGAGGGAGCACTCGGGGGGAGGTCAAGCCCATTCTGTCTTGGGACCAGAAGAACCTGTCCATCATTTCAGCGGCTTGCATCCCCGGAGCCCAGATTGTCCAAGCGGACTTCCTGACGCGTATTCGGTTAAACACCAACAAGTGGTCTATTCATGTGCAGACATTCAAGTGGATCCTGTTCCTGGGAAGTCAATTCCGAAGTGGATCTATTCTCTTCACTGGCAACTTCAAGCTTAAGAGGGATTTCACTCAGGGCCGTACAGTTAAGGCCTCCGGTATGGATGTCCTGACAAATCGATTGGGTTCCAAGAGGGCATACGCCTTCTGACCACTCGCATTCATCCTCACATTCCTAAAAAGACCTCATGCGGAAGCGATCTAAGTGATGGTAGTAGCTCCTTATTGGCCACACAAGCTTTGATTTTATTTTCCCTCCTGAGCTAGCTCAGCTTTTGGGATCAGGTGCCTCATCCTCTCAGGCTGGATTCTTTTTTCCTCGAGGGTCAGTTCTGCACCACTGTCCGGTTTGGGTGCGCTTTAAGTCTGTTTTTTCATTCTCATGAGCTCTAAGGAAATTTGCATGAATTAGGTATTTAGGGAGGCTGAGCCTCTGTCAAGAATGATTGCGGCCTGAATCGTTCAGTCCATCCAACAAGCTTGTAGAGTCGAGGGCTTGGCTCCTCCGGAGCCAGTGAAGGCACTTTCCACCAGGAGTATGGTGGTTTAATGGGCAGCAGTCCAGTACATTGCTCCAGATGTTATCTGTGAAACGGCCCTATGGCCTCCATTAAGACCTTATGTCACTTTTGTAGTGAGCCTGCTTCGCTATCTTCTGTGATTTTGTATTTGTAAATCCTGTTGGTTGACGGGTCAAATTGAATTTTTTTCTGTTCATCATACCCACCCGTGTGGTTTGGCTAGTTATTTCCCACACGTAGGCTGCCATGGAGTCAGTCAGGAAAAGGGAAAATTTATTATCAATACTTACCGTAATTTTCCTTTCCTGATGGACTCCATGGCAGACGGAGTTCCCACCCTAAAGGTTAATAAGGGGTCCAAGAGTCGGCTAGTTACGGAACACAGTACTGATAGGTGAGCTGACTTTTATGGGTATGGGGTCCTATAGCATTGGAGAGGAGGCGGGATTAACCCACACGTAGGCTGCCATGGAGTCCATCAGGAAAGGAAAATTACGGTAAGTATTGATAATAAATTTTCCCTTGTCACTGCATTGCATGTTCTTTCTGTGTCACTCAGTATGGAGTCACATAAAAAACAAACTAGCTTTATCAATTGTACTTTAGGAAGGAATGTAGTTGTTCTAAATATAAAAGAATTGATCAATTTATGTATTTTAATTTGTAATACTTTAGATCCGTTTTTTTTAAAGCAAAGTTCATTTTTGATCAGCTCAGCAAGCATGGCCCAGGGGGAGGGGGGGCTGCCTTTCTCTCATGACTAAGTAAGAACTGAAGATAATTATTGAGTTAACTCTTAAGGAGGACAGTGCCATGCACTGACAGTTCTTCTGTATTACACCTATAGTACCTAATTGAAGTTTTAAAATGCAATGTTAAAAAAGCAGCATTTTTTATTTTTTTTGCATTGACTCATTTCCAACTTCCAAAGTAACCCCAATGAATGTTTTTGCCATCTGTAAAGGGGCATTCTTCCCACCGACCACCAATGTAAGGGGCATTCTTCCCACCGACCACCAATGTAAGGGGCATTCTTCCCACCGACCACCAATGTAATGGGCATTCTTCCCACCGACCACCAATGTAATGGGCATTCTTCCCACCGAGTTCATAGAGTTCTTCATAATTCTAAAGAAAATATCCTTAGTCTGTATTGTGGTTTGAAAACGGTCACATGACATTTAAAAAAAGTATCAGTATTCGGTATCGGCGACTACTTGAAAAAAAGTATCGGTACTTGTACTCGGTCCTAAAAAAGTGGTATCGGGACAACCCTAGGCCTAACCCTCTCCACCCAACAGATTACTCTGATGCCACATACACACGCTCGGATTTTCCTTTGAAACAAGTCTGATGGACTTGTTTCATCGGAAATTCCGATCGTGTGTGGGCCCCATCAGACTTTTTTTCCATGGGAGTAAAAAAATAGAACATGTTTTAAATTATTCTGATGGGGAAACTCCGATCGTCTGTGTGGAATTCCATTGTAGAAAAATCCATGCATGCTCAGAATCAAGTGGACGCATGCTCGGAAGCATTTTTCTCAGCTCATCGTAGTGTTTTACGTCACCGCGTTTTGGACGTTCGGAATTTAGTCTGACAGTGTGTATGCAAGACAGCTTGAACGGAATTCCGATGAAAAAATCCATCGTATTTTAGACCAATGGATACTCCGATCGTGTGTACGCAGCATTATAGTCTCTCTTTTATTGCTAGATTTTGCAGATGGGTGATCTGTGTTGTTGATATAAAACAGACAACGGAGTAGAAACAGAGGTCACAGTGGTTGCAGCTGCCACTGGGCCCTTGTAACATGTTTCTGCCATAAGTGTTGGACTGGTAGATTATTGTTTCTTAGAAGGTCACAGAACAGTCAATACCCGGAGAGTGTGGACATCACACCAAGTTCTGGTCAAGAACAGGGCCGGACTGGCCTACCGGGATATCGGGAAAATTCCCGGTAGGCCGCCTGCTGTCAGTCAAATTTATCAGCTGTGTGCCACGGCGGCGGCCGCCGGCCGCCATTGCGGCCGCATTTTGCAATTATGCAGGGCTGGGTGGCTGCCCTATGCCTAGCTGCAGTCACTCCAGTGTCATGCATGTCACATTATGTTAGTAAAGCAGCGGCGGGCCGGCCGCCGACGGGTTACGGCCGCCATGCTCGCTGCCGCACTTTCCTTCCCATCTAACCCGCTATGTGGACTCACTGGACTGGAGCGATCATGTGACTGAGGGAGGGGAGGAGCCGAGCAGGAGACCTGAACTTCAGATGAGTTCCATCGTCCCGTGCGGCGCCAGCACCGCCCACTATTTCTCCTGCAGGGTCACGTGGCAGAGGAGATGAAGTTAAGAGCACAAGGTAACAAATTGATTTGAATGAAATCCTGATCATCCAGGTCCTCGGTTGGAGAACAGGGGGGGGGGGTGATCGGGGCTAAGTTTGCCTGATCAATAAGGGGGGGGGGCTTTACACCTGATCGGTAGAAGACCTGCAGTGCCCCCGTGTATAGGCAGGGGCTCCTCTTCTATGAGTGCCTCCTATGTGATCCTGATCCTCCTGACACCATCTGCTGCCTCTGTGGGCGATTGTCATTCTCATACCTCCTCTGTACCCCTTTCCTCCATCCTTCCCTCCCCACCACTCTACAACATGAGCAGTAGCGGAGTCCTCCCTGTGCTGCTGCTGGCTCAGCCTGAGCCTCCTATTCCCTGTGTGTGTAATGTGTGTGTAATGTGTGTGTGTGTAATGTGTGTGTGTAATGTGTAATGTGTGTGTGTAATGTGTGTGCAATGTGTGTAATGTGTGTGTGTGTGTGTCAGTCCTTCCCTCTGCATCCCTCTCCCGATGTCTGTCTGGATGGCTCAGCACTGCTGCCTCTGCCTTTACTCCAGGGACATACAAATACCGATTGTACAGACCAAGAAAGGGGAGCACAGCAGAGGGAGGGGGGCATTGCTTGCTCAGATTGCTGCAAGCACTTCTAATGAATCCATAGTCACAGATCGCAGGAAAATCTGGAAAACTTGCACATGGCGATTGTATTAGAAAATGAGCACCCCCGGTCATTTAAATGCAGCCTGCATCAGATCTAAAGGCATATATATATATATATATATATATATATACATCCAGATCTGTAACACACTGAGCCAGGAACAGGAAGACATTGCACCCATCAGATGATGCCCTGGCAGGCTGGCATATTGCTATAAGGGGGTGTCAGGCAGAGCTAATAAAGCACACACTTCTTTCTCTGCTGTTACCAGATCTGACAGCTGACACGCCCCTTTCTGGTTAGAGTGCTGCAAGTAGGACGTGTTGCTGCGCTCTGTGGGGGGGGGGGGGGGGGGAGAAGCACAATCTGTTTTCCTCCTGAGGATCTAAGGGGTTAATTTATTATTGTGTTGCAGTCATTTAGTGTTAGCCCAGCTTTTTGTTTTAAATTCCTGGCTGTCTATGGTTTTGATGTGTTTGAATCACTGGTCTAGAACAAGCAGGTCAGAATGTTGTAAGTCGAAATTGTTAAAGCTGGACTCCAGGAATCATCTTTTACAGCACACACTTTTATAATATCATAATAATTGTAATACCCATGCAAACTTTCATGTTGTGAGTTCTGTCTGCTGGACATCTCTTTTATCTATTTTATTTATTACATGTCCCTTTGTAGCACTGCCAATTTATGCAGCACTTTACACACATATATATATTGTACATTCACATCAGTCCCTACCACCAATCTAAAGTCCCTAACAGGCCTGCCGCACAGGCACCTTTGTTTGACGGACTCCACTTGTCATATGATAGGTCAGTCTCTACTTCAGTGGATACAGGGCACAGGGGTGCCGCCCCCTCATCCATGCATCCAGCCCACACTAATCTACATGCACCAGATGCATGGATTCCAATGGGGTTTCTTTTTTTTTAAGCACGTGGTTAGAGCCAGAGGCTCTAATAGGCTTCAAAAAAGGGTGGGCTCAGGGTGCAAAGCACGAAGCCCTGAGCCCACCCAGTTGTGTGACAATAGCAAATTAATATTCGCTATTGTCTTCTTGATTCTCCTCCCGGCCAACAGGGCCGGACTGGCCTGCCCTGAGGCTGCTTTGGGCTAAGCTGTGGCTGCAGCGCTCCGCTCCCTCCTCTTCCTCCACTACACTGTGTACATCACACTCACAGTCAGCGGGTATCTCCCTCTGTGTGTCTGCAAGCTGCGAGTGTGAAAACTTTAGCCGCGCTGCTGATTGATTCATCTTTGGTAAGGGAAATACACCCCCCCCCCCTCTCATCTCGCCAACCTCTGAGCACACTTATGTAAGGGAGAGCTCTGTGGGCTGTGATGTAAAGGGGGACTCTGATGTATGTGGGGGCTTTGCTGATCAGAGACCCCCTTACATCAGGATTCCAAGAGTACCTCTTTGGGCCAGTTCACTCCAGACACAGTTCCGTGTGCTTTTTTTCTGCACAAAATGCACGCACAGTGTTTTCCATGTATTCCAATAGCTCTAGTACACCATGCAGTCAGTTTTCAGTCAGTTTCTGCACCGGAAACTGACTGCATGGTGTGAACTAGAGCCATTGGAATACATGGAAAACACTGTGCATGCATTTTTAGCGCAGTAAAAATGCGCACAAAACTGTACGGAACTGCGTCTGGTGTGAACTGGCCCTTACATCGGTTTCCCTTTACATTACAGTCCACAGAGCTCTCTCTTAGAGCCCTTTCACATGGGCAGACTCTGCCAAGCAAATCCACCTGCTCAGTGGGGGAACTCTCCGCTGATCCCTGCTGAGCAGGCGGATGACAGGTCCATGTCTGCTTCACTTGTGCAGAGTGGACACGGTCACAGACTGCTGTTCTCTATGGACTATGGTTCTCTGACTGTCATCCAATCTGCTAGACGGATGGGGAATCTACATCCATCTTTTTTCATTGGAGCGGATGCAGGCAGGTGTAAATGGACACGTCTGTTTACATCCACCTCCCCATACAAAACAATGGGTAGTCCAATCAGTTCAATTGTGTAAAAGGGGTCCTTCTGCAGGACCAAAATCAAGGGCCCCGTGATGGGAGAAAAGGACACCAGGATCACTAGAAAGGGCCCTGGGACCAGAGGTCCCAGGGGCCCTGAAGGTTCTAGTTACGCCTCTGGGCACAGACACTGACTGCAGTGAGACTGCATTATGGGCAGGGTGAGACTGCATTATGGGCAGGGTGAGACTGCATTATGGGCAGGGTCAGGCTGCAATGATGGGCACGGTCAGGCTGCAATGATGGGCGCGGTCAGGCTGCAATGATGGGCACGGTAAGGCTGCAATGATGGGTACAGTGAGGCTGCATTTGATGGGCACTGTTGAGGCTGCATTGATCTCTTGTACCATGCCCGCAGCTCCTGAAATCTCCTGTACCATGCCTGCAGCCCCTGACATCTCCTGTACCATACCCGCAGCCCCTGATATCTTGACATCTTCTGTGCTATGCCCACAGCCTCTGACATCTCCTGTACCAGGCCCACATCCTCTGCCATCTTGACATCTTCTGTACCATTCCCATAGCCTCTGACATCTCCTGTACCATGCCCACAGCCTCTGACATCTCCTGTACCATGCCCACAGCCTCTGCCATCTCCTGTACCATGCCCACAGCCTCTGCCATCTCCTGTACCGTGCCCACAGCCTCTGCCATCTCCTGTACCATGCCCACAGCCTCTGCCATCTTAACATTTTGTGTACCATGCCCACAGCCTCTGACATCTCCTGTACCATGCCCACAGCCTCTGCCATCTTGACATCTTCTGTACCATGCCCACAGCCTCTGACATCTCCTGTACCATGCCCACAGCCTCTGACATCTCCTGTACCATGCCCACAGCCTCTGACATCTCCTGTATCATGTCTGCAACCTCTGACCATCTGTTGTTTTATATCATGTCTGCAGTCTGGAGAGGAGTCAACGGTGGGGGTCACGGGAGAAGTCAGACGTGTGTGGACTGTGGAGAGGAGACAATAGGAAAACCAGAGCCACCAAGCTAGAGCCGACTGACTGATCCCTGCACAGTGCACCTGAGAGGTGGTCAGTGACAGCGCCGCCAGGCCAGTCATTGATGTAAGGGGGAGTTGATGTAAGGTGTCCCCCTTGATGATTGCTCCACTTTTACCACTTTTAACTGTAATTTGCTGTTATATATCCCTAGGACTATGTGCTTTCATATCGGTCTTATCTATATATAATACACTCTTCAACTGTGCTTTACAATGCATAATTTTCCCTTTTATGAACAAGAAAATAATGACGTTATGTTGTTGGGCTGGTATAATAATGCTATGGGGCTGGTATGACATTTTTTCCAGGGCTGGTTTTTACTCCCAGTCCGGCCCTGGTCAAGAATGATCAGGGGCTTAGTGAAGGATGGTCTGTTTGTGTGGTGGTGGCAGGGCCATGAATAAGGGGGTACCACTGGTCCTCTTGTATGGGGCCTGGGCCAGCAGGGGGGCCAAGGCAGCTGGGTGAATTTGAATCAAAAAGGGCTGGCAACTCGGATGCTCTTGAATTCAGCCAACACCAGGATGCCATTGGCTGAATGAACCATAAAATGCTGCTCTGTCTCGCAGAAGACTCTTAGGCCGCATACACACGGTCGGACAAAACCGATGAGAATGGACCGAGATTCAGTTTCATCGGTCCAAACCGACGGTGTGTATAGCGTATCGGTCTGTTGTCCTTCGGTCCAAAATTTTAAAACATGCTTCAAAATCAAACCGATGGCCCGCTGCCCGATCGGTCCAAACCGATGGTTAGTACAGAAAGCATCGGTTCAAAACCCGCGTATGCTCAGAATCAAGTCGACGCATGCTTGGAAGCATTGAACTTTGTTTTATTCAGCACGTTGTGTGTTTGACTTCACCGCGTTCTGACCCGATCGGTTTTTGGAACGATAGTGTGTACGCACATCAGACCATCAAGCCACTTCAGCGGTGAACCGATGGAAATGGCCCGTCGGACCATTCTCATCGGTTTGGAACGACCGTGTGTACGCTGCCTTACGCTGGGTTTACATCTTTCCCCTTCCACTGTCATCTATTTTTTCCTTGTGTTTTGTTTATGCTCTTGAACGCACGTTGTTAGTGTGTAGTAGTGTAGCACCTTCCTAGTGTAGTGTAGGCTGGTCGGCTCCTCTGTAGTTAGTATATCAGTAGTTGATTATTCAGGTCTGCTCAGTTTCTCACAGGCTGCTGCTCTGATTGCTTCCCCCTGCCTTCTAGAGGATTCTAGAACAACAGTGGGAGGAAGAATAGAGTGGCCAGCCTGAATATTTATGAAATATTTATAAGTATATATATATATTTATGAAACTCCAGCCAATCCTGGGGAGGTGTGCCCATTAGGTGGTTGGAGAGCCTTTATATAGTCTGAGGACTGAGGCAGCAGCATGCAGAGTTTCTAGGTCCAGTCCTGCTGGAGGAGACCCTTGTGCTGGGGCCCGGCCACGGGGCAGAAGTTTAAAAGGGGCCATAAGGAAGAGACAGAGGTCCCAGCTAGGCTTAGCTGGGGGGCCTATTTGTAAGCTTAAAGAGGAGCTCCAGTCGTTTTTGCATTTATTAAAATTCAGCAGCTGACTTTAAAATGAACACGCAATCACCTGTCCCAGAGTCCAGCGATGTGCTCACCCGAACCGTCCCTTCCCACGGGCTTCTCTCCCCGGCACTGTTATTTTAATTGTGGGCACATGACTGCAGTGGTGGCTGGTGTTATTTTCTTTTGGGGGTGCGGCAAACAACCAGCACCCACCCTGGTCGGTCAGTAGCAAAACACCAACCCAACCCCCCCCCCCTCCCGTCCGGCTGGTGGGCGGCAGATTTCTTCCTTCCTCCTAGGCGTCCAATAGGATCGCCTGTCGTTTCAGCCAATGGGGAAACAGGTATCAGACCCGCTCTTCCTGATTGGCGGAGAGGCGATTCAGGATTAGAATATTCATTTGCTATTCTAACACACCTGGCTCCGAACACAATGCTCTGTGTCCTGAGCCTCTGGCTCTAATTTGGTGCTTAAAAAAAAAAAAAAAAAACCTGCAGCTGTCATTCATGCGTCCAGCATCCTCAAAGGGGCCAGGCGATTGGATAGGGGGTGGGGGTGGGGAGGCGGCACCCATATGCCCTTAATGGACCGGGCCACCCCTGCCTGACTATGACAGCTTGCAAAAACGCTGCGCCTCCTGATTGGTCCAGAAGTCTTCAGGGACCTGTGATGTATCCCAGAAGACTGCAGGAGAGGGAACTTCTGCTTGGACCGCCTAGGCCGTTTGAGTGGGTACCTGTCATAACTAGGTGTGCACAGAGGAATGCACCATATGTGGCCCTTTTCATGCTCTCCATTTAGCATGGAAATCAAACTGTTTTGCAGACAATTTTTCACAGACAGAGGTGATGAAACTCAATGAAAATGTGAAAGTCGGCAAGAAGCTTCTTTTGCAACATAGGAAGAGGAGAGAGGAGACAAGGAAACATCTCTCCCTCCTTCCCCAATGAGCGCTCCATGTAGTCGTAGATAAGTTCCTGATTCATCCATTAAAATCTATTACTTCCCCTGAACACCACCGACACGTACAAGTCCGCATCTCCACTCCAGCCTGGGATGCAGAAGGGAAGAAAACACTTCCTTCCTGGTGAGGAAATGAATGGGGAGACGGATAGGAACACACATATCCCCCAATACCTTCAGCTGGGTTAACCCTTACTGTCCTGAAAGAGTGATACACCCCCACTACTGGCTGAACCATTTCAAGATTTTTGTCAAATCAGGTTAAAAAAAAAAAAAAAAAAACGCTAGTCTAATAGACTTGGGCCCAGATTCTCAAAGGGCTTACGACGGCGCAAGGCCATGTACGCCGTCGTAAGACCTAATTTGGGCCGTCGTATCTATGCGACTGATTCTTAGAATCAGTTACGCATAGATATCCATTAGATCCGACAGGCGCTAGGTGTCGCCTCCGTCGTTTTCCCCGTCGAGTATGCAAATTACAAAAATACGCGAATTCCCGAACGTACGCGCGGTCGACGCAGTGAAGTTACGACGTCTACGTTAGATTTGCGACGCGTAAAGTTGCCCCTGCTATATGAGGGGTCACCAATGTTAAGTATGACCGTCGTTCCCGCGTCGAAGTTTAAAAATTTACGTAGTTTGCCTAAGTCGTCCGTGAATGGGGCTGGACGCCATTTACGTTCACGTCGAAACCAATGACGTCCTTGCGACGTCATTTAGCGCAATGCACGTCGGGAAATTTTGGGGACGACGCATGCGGGAACACGCCTAATTTAAATGCTCTACGCCCCCTACCCGGCTCATTTGAATTAGGCAGGCTTGCGCCGGGGGATTTACGCTACGCCGCGGCAACTTTACAGGCAAGTTCTTTTTTGAATAAAGCACTTGCCTGTAAAACTTGCGGCGGCGTATCGTAAATGACATACGTTACGCCGCCGCAGTTTTACGCCCATCTACGAAAATCTGGGCCTTAGTTTATTTATAGAAAGAAATATAGTTGTACGAGTGTCACAGCCTTCGCACAGCCATTGCAAATGGCTGTGCGAAGTAGATTGTAAATGTAAATGTATGATTGTTAGCTTCATCTAGTGGCCATAATGCAGTATTTTTCGAATTTAAAGGGTTTGTAAAGGAATTTTTTTTTTTTATCTTAGGCCTCATTTCCACTGGCGTTTTTACAGCCACGTTTCTGAGCGTTTTTTACAGCTTAAAAACGCCTGTCCATGTTATTCTATGGCTTCATTCTCACATAGGCGTTTTTGAGCTGCAAGTGGCATAGACGTTTTTGAGCTGTAAAAAAACGCGGGACCAGGGCGTTCTGAAGCTCCAGAGTAGAGCTGTAAAAACGCCAGACGTTTAAAAACGCGCGAAAACGCTCAAAAAAGCTCAAAAACGCGACCGCTGCATTTTTAAAGCTGCAGCTCACAAAAAAAAAGTTTTTTTTTTTTTACAAAATAAACATGGACAGGCGTTTTTAAGCTGTAAAAAAGGCTAACCGTGGCTGTAAAAACGCCAGTGGAAATGAAGCCTAATAGCTTTCTTTACCTTAATGCAGTGCTGTTTTCATGTCCTCATTGTTCGTTTTTGCTCTCAAGTTGCTGTAATTCTTCTCTGATCTCCACACTTCCTAGTTGTCTGTTTCCTGATAACCACAGTACTGGGAGCTTTCTCTCTGTGGTCACTAATCAAGGGGGTGTGATTACTGTGTGTCTAAAACCTCACAGCACAATCAGTTTCGTTTTCCAAACCATCACTGCCCTGTATTGGCTCTGTGGCTCTGTACATCACAGAAGCAGATAACAAGATGCAAAAACGAAACTAGAAACTACAGGTACCTATTATGTCTCTATACCCTGTAAACAGTAATTTCAGCAAAAAAAAAAAAAATTCTGTTACAACTCCTTTAAAGCGGTGGTTCACCCTCAATAACAACATTCTAGCATTAAATTAAGCATAGTAGCGCGAGCTACAGTATGCCTTTATTTATTTTTGCCCCGTACTCACTGTTTAATCCTATAGTGAAGATTCAGACTCCCCGCGGGGAATGGGCGTTCCTATCAAGAGGGACGATGATTGACGGCCGGCTATGGCACGTCACGCTCCCCGAAGATAGCCGGAGTAGGTCTCGGCTCTTCACGGCGCTATACGGCGCCTGCGCACAGACTAGGCGCAGGCGCCGTGAAGAGCCAAGTCCTATTTCGGCTATTTCCAGAGAAGCGTGACGTGCCAGAGCCGGCCGTCAATCACATTCCCTCTGGATAGGAACGCCCATTCCCCGCGGGGAGTCTGAATCTTCACTATAGGATTAAACAGTGAGTACGGGGCAAAAAATAAAAATAAAGGCATACTGTAGCTCGCGCTACTATGCTTAATTTGATGCTAGAAAAAAAAAAATGTTATAGGGTGAACCCCCTCTTTAAGTAATTAACCACTTACCCCCCGGACCATATTGCTGCCCAAAGACCAGAGTACTTTTTGCGATTCGGGACTCTGTCGCTTTAACAGACAATTGCGCGGTCGTGCTAAGTGGCTCCCAAACAAAATTGGCGTCCTTTTTTTCCCACAAATAGAGCTTTCTTTTGGTGGTATTTGATCACCTCTGCGGTTTTTAGTTTTTGCGCTATAAACAAAAATAGAGCGACAATTTTGAAAAAAATGAATATTTTTTACATTTTGCTATAATAAATATCCCCCAAAAATATATAAAAAAACATTTTTTTTCCTCAGTTTAGGCCGATAAGTTTTCTTCTACATATTTTTCGTAAAAAAAAATCGCAATAAGCGTTTAATGATTGGTTTGCGCAAAAGTTATAGCGTTTACAAAATAGGGGGTAGTTTTATGTCATTTTTATTATATTTTTTTTACTAGTAATGGCGGCGATCAGCGATTTTTTTTTTTCGGTACTGCGACATTATGGCGGACACTTCGGACACTTTTGACACATTTTTGGGACCATTGGCATTTTTATAGCGATCAGTGCTATAAAAATGCATTGGATTACTATAAAAATGCCACTGGCAGTGAAGGGGTTAACACTAGGGGGCGGGGAAGGGGTTAAGTATGCCTGGGTGTGTTCTTACTGTGGGGGGGGGGGGTGGCCTCACTAGGGGAAACACTGATCCTCGGTGGCGGCTGGGAGAGAGGACGTCATATTACGTGCTCTCGCCCAGCAGAGCCACCTTGTGGACGTATTTCGACGGTGCGCGGTCGGCAAGTGGTTAAAGAACATCCGCATTATGGCCACTAGATGGAGCTGACGATCGTAGAAAATGAACATATTAGGCAAATTACAGGGATTATTCATGATTGCTGTGACCCATTCACACTGATTTTTTTTTTTTTTTTTTTTTTTTTTTTTTTTTAAATAGACCCCTATCCACCAGGATAGGAAATAATGGAAAATCTCTTCAATTGAAAATATTTTTAGTTGAGTGGGTCAGAACTTATTGTTTTTATTCTTGCCTGTGACGAAAATAAACCTATTAGACACAATAGGGTTGAGTTACTAAAACCAGAGGGTGAAAAATCTGGTGCAGCTCTGCATGGGAGCCAATCAGATCCTAACTTCAGTTTGTTCAATTAAGCTTTGACAATAAAACCCAAAAGCTGATTGGTTTCTATGCAGAGCTGCACCAGATTTTGCACTCTCCGGTTTTAGTAAATTAACCCCATTATTATTCATGTACCATTCATACAGCAAATTGTTTATAAATAGACCCCTAAAAAACCTTTAGGCTAGGTTCACACCTATGCGAATTGAGTGCGGTTTAAACCGCATCTAATTCGCAGGACATTTCAAAATACATTGTTTTCAATGAGGCTGGTTCACATATGTGCGATGCATTCGCACTGCGTATTGCCTCCAAACCGCATGCGGTTTTTATGTCTTGCGGTGCGGCTCAGGTGCGAATTCAGTCCCATTATCTTCTATGGGTACGCATCTAATTCGCACATGTGTTCAGTTCTCTGCAGGAGTTTCTCTCATTCAGCTCAATACAATTCTCCCCCACTCTCCTCTCACCCGGAAGTTCTCCCAGGTCTCGAAATTCGCACCTGATCTGCAGCTAAACCGCAGTTGATCTGCAGAACACCCTCTAGAGAAATCTGCAACGACAACGCAGCTCAAAAAAGCAACGCACTAGTGTGATTCCGGCCTTATAATATCAGTTTATGTGGATAAATCCTTTAGGCACCTTTCACACTTGTGCGATGTTTCCTGCGACTTGGCACTGCAAAGTCGCATTACAAGTCGTACCCCATGATTTCCAATGATAACCATTCATATATGTGCTAATTCAAGTCATGCCGACTTCAAAGTAGTCCCTGTATTGCTGTGGTCGACTTTCATGCAAGTTGAGGTCCATAGACCTCAAGTTTTTACATTTATTCCCTGAAGCTGTGACAAAATCGCGGCCACGAAATCGCTGCAAAATTGCGCAACTTTGAAGTCGCGGTAGTGTGAAAGGGGCCCCTGACTGTAAGTTACAGCAGCACATATACCAATAGTTGCAAATCATTTCCCAGCAGCTAAAGTGCAGGATTTTACGTTTTTTTCCCCCAGGAGGGCCAGTTAAGTTTACAATAGAGTCAGAATTCTGACTTTAAGGCCCCTTTCATACTGGGGCATTTTTCGAGCGAAGCCTTATCTGCAATCTCAATGTGAAAGCCCGAGTGCTTTCAGAGCCCTTTCACACTGCCAGCGCTCGAAACGTTTTAGGGCGTTTTTGCAGTGCCTCAGTGTGAAAGGGCAAGGCGTTTTTACAGCGCTTTTTCAATTCATTTCAATGGAGAGGGGCATTTTTTTCAGCACCCAAAAGCTGCTCCAAAGATGCTGCTTGCAGGACTTTTCTCAACGCTCCGCCAGTGCAACCCCCTTAGTGTGAAAGGGTAAGGCGTTTTTACAGCGCTTTTCAATTCATTTCAATGGAGAGGGGCGTTTTTGGAGCGTTTTTTTCAGCGCCCAAAAGCTGCTCCAAAGATGCTTTTTGCAGGACTCAGTGTGAAAGGGTCCATTGAGATGCATGAAGAGCGTTTTAATAGCACTATTTTTAACGCTAAAACGCTGTAAAAACGCTTCAGTGTGAAAGGGGTCTTAATCTCAAAATGTTGGCTTTGAGCCTAGGTTCACATTGCATCGATTTGACACGTCACATCACATGCCAAATCGGCAGCTATTGCCAGCAATGGCACCGTCTGAATCGGTGCAACGCCGACTTTGCGGCACCGCACCAATTCCCAAAAGTTTTTTTCTGTACTACTTTTGGCGATTTTGGGGTGCGATTTGTATCGACATCTGTGCTGCAACCCCCACAGATGTGTCAGAAATCGCCCCCCTGAAGTCGGACTTACATGCGGGTATGAAATCGTGCCAGTTCAGCTGAACTTGCGCAATTTTAATCCCGCTGTCAGTCTGAACCAGGGCTTAAACTCAGAATTCAGATTTTTAATCTCAGAATTCTGACTGTTAGGCTGGGATCACACTCCGGTGCATCCCTGGTCACCATTTCAGGTCCAAATTACTGTAGGTCTGAATTTTTGCCTGAATTTGGACCTGAAACCGAGCCAAAGATGCACAGGACCCTTCTGCAGTGATGTGTGAACTGACTCTATAGAGAGCCGGTCACAGTCTCCTGTCATGGGAATTGGATGCAAAGAAAACCGCAATTCACATTAGTGTGAACCCTGCCTGAATCTCAGAATTTTGACTTTCTAACACAAAATGTTGTATACCGTACATACAACATGGCATTGTAGTTCTCAGCTTCCCCTCTAAGGGGCACTGCTGTCTATGGAGAAAGACAATGCTTTCAGAAAAAGCTCAATTGGCCTGGCCACTTCTTGAACTTACAAAGATTTATGAGTTCAACCAATTTTCTTTCCAGATACACAATAATATGAAATTTTCAGATAGTGGGGAAAATACTTTATATACTAAACACAGGCGGTAGTGTCTTGGAAATGATTTCTTATTGTAAAGATGAGGATCCATTGAATATCTTCAGGCCTGGATTTGTAAAAGACAGAGCCAAGGGCAGTGCCGTGGCAGCTGGTATTTTTTTGTTTTTTGGGGGGGGGGGGGGGCGGTCAGGGGCAGCACTTACCCAATCTTACAGGCAGTGGCGACGACTTCTCTCCAGGCTGTGGGCGGGTCTTGTTTCCCCAGTCTCTCCTCCCTCCTGGCGGCCAATCCGATCCCCTTTCGTCCAATCGGGTGACGAGTCTCATGACCCACTTCCTGATTGGCCGGAGGAGGATCAGTGTGTCAATTAGGGTTGCTACTTGTCCGGGATTCACCCCATACAGTCCGGGTTTAAAATCATGTGTCCGGGTTTAAGGCAGACTGAAACCGGGACACATTACTCAGACCTAGCTGTGGTTGCACAAGTAACCAAGATAGTCGCACATAAATCTGTTGTTGTCCGGGAGTTGTGGCGGCTGTCTGGGGGCAGAGTCTGCATTAATGGGGGGGCAGGGCGATGATGTCAGCAAGATTAATTGTTTGCTGCGGCACGCTATGCGCACCACATAACTACTCTCCTTGAGGGCACCCAAAGGTGTCCCAGGCCGCTAAAATGTTTGGGTTTGACTTGAAGAAAATGTGGCAACCCTAGTGACAATAGCAAATATTCGTCCACTCTATACAAAACAAAAATAAAGTTTTGCCTTTAGTTTTAATTTAACTATAACACTTTGCAAAACTAAAAAAAAAAAAAATTGGCTAGAGATAGGCTTTAATGGGAAGTCAGGCAATAAAAGAGTAAAACTTTGATCATTCCTTCCTTAGAACTGTCAACACAAAAAAATTGCAGGGATGGCCCATAATAAAAGTCTCTGATATAACAAGTCATTATTTATTTGAAAAAAAAAAAAATACTGTGCAAATGTCTCAAACGTCTAATGTTTATTTCTTATGATCAGGAGCTCCATCTAGTGGCCATAATGCAGTATTCTGCCAATTGATTTTTTTTTTAGGAAAATACCACATTATGAGCACTAGATGGAGCTGACCATTATTGGAAATAAGCATGTTGGACACATTAGCAAAAAAACAAAAGAACAAAAGCTGGACAGCCGCACTCCAAAATTTTCTTTAAAAGAGATGTCTTTATTTTCAACTGTGCATACAGTCACTGCAAGCCCACAAAAATCAGTATGGCCAACGTTTCGCACTGGCGTCAGTGCTTAGTCATGGCTCATGACTAAGCACTGACGCCAGTGCGAAACGTTGGCCATACTGATTTTTGTGGGCTTGCAGTGACTGTATGCACAGTTGAAAATAAAGACATCTCTTTTAAAGAAAAAATTTTGGAGTGCGGCTGTCCAGCTTTTGTTCTTTTGTTTTTTTGCTATTACCGCATTGCCAGCACCCTGGTGGTTCAACAACCCCTGATCATCACGAGGCTCACCTGGAGCGGTGAGAATTCTGTCTATGTTGGACACATTAAAGGGATTATGTGCATCAGCTGTGTTATGCTGAGACTTTTGCGCGGTATATATATATATATATATATATTTTTTTTATTATTTTTTTAAATATACCCCTAAGTGGTTTTTATCTACTGTTTCCCACCCATAACTGATATCAGTTTTGGATGGAGCCATCTATGAAGTCATAGCACTGGGTCCTGTGTGAGGCTGGAGGATTATGAGCCGTCTCCTTGCACCTAATAAGATAAGAAGCTGGGATGGTGTCACACACTTCTCAGGTCTTCTATATGTAACTTTGGCTTCCTTACTAGATGACGGCTTTATTAATCCTTCCAAGCGGCTTTTCCAGGTACCTGCAGTCGCTGAGGTTAGTGCCCCGGAAGATTGCGGAATCTCAGTTTGGTTCCAATATTGTTGGCATTGAGTGAGTACATTCATAGCACCCGACTGCACCCCATCTCATAGCTCCCCTCTCCCTGATTTCAAGGGACTGTCCCTGATTTGGAGCAATGCCCCTCTGTCCCTCATTCCTCCTCATTTGTCCCTCATTTTGGTCTGATCTCTATAGTTGTATATAAAATTTACTTTCTATCTATCAAAAAGTGTTTCCCAGTGCTAAACCTTTCATCTCATTTCTAAATCTCTGCATTTGTAAATCTAAAAGCCAATATAAAGGAATAGTAGTGGTAAAAAAAGCACTCGTGGGTTTACCCAATCTTGTTTTTTTTGTACAATTCTCCTTTAAGGGGGTGTGGCAAGGGGTGTGTCCTATGCCTGCATACTTTTGCTGATAGGTGTCCCTCATTCCCATCTTAGAAAGTTGGGAGGTATGCATTTACTATGTTAAAAAAGTTGCATATAAAAACAAAGCCAGCCGGAAAACAACAGAAGCCCGTCCTCCGAGTACACAGCGTGGTGATGCCAGCACGTGCCCTCGTATGATTTCATCACACGGGACGTTGTCAATGGGGAACGGGTAGTGTAATGACTATAGGAAACCAAACCTTGTTCTGAGTCACAACTGTTAAGCCATAAGCACCATATTGGATATGGGCAAACCTTACCTATCTCCAGGGAAAAAAACTCTACACATTAACCGATTGCCGACCGCCGCCAGTAGATATACTTCGGCAGAATGCCACAGCTGCGCAAAGCAACATACATGAATTTGTCGCCGCGAGCTCCGTGACCGTGCCCGCGGGACCCGCAGACTCAGTGTCCGCCGGTGTCCCGCGATCATGTCACCAAGTTGCAAAACAGGGAGATGCCTGCGCTAACAAGGCATTTCCCTGTTCTGCCTTGTGACAGGACACTGATCTACTGCTCCCTGTGATCGGGAGCAGTGATCAATGTTGTGTCAATGGTAGCCCAGCCCCCTCACAGTTAGAATCACTCCCTAGGACACACTTAACCCCTTCCCTGCCATTTACACAGCAATCAGTGCATTTTTATAGCACTGATCGCTGTAAAAATGGACAATGGTCCCAAAACAGTGTCAAAAGTGTCCGATGTGTCTGACATAGTGTCACAGTTACAACAAAAATCGCAGATCGCCGCCATTACTAATAAAAATGCCATAAAACGATCCCCTATTTTGTAGACGCTATAACTTTTGCGCAAACCAATTAATAAACGCTTATTGCGATTTTTTTTACCAAAAATATGTAGAAGAATACATATCGGCCTAAACTGAGAAAAAAAAATGCTTTTTTATACCTTTTTGGGGGATTTTTATTATAGCAAAAAAAAATTTTTTTTTTCAAAATTGACACTCTTTTTGTTTATAGTGCAAAATAAAAAATAAAAAAACGCAGAGGTGATCAAATACCACCAAAAGAAAGCTCAATTTTGGCAATTTTGTTTGGGAGCCAAGTCGCACGACCACACAATTGTCAGTTAAAGCAACACTGTGCTGAATCATAGACTTTGAATATGGTTATATAGCGCTCAATAAACGCCAATATCATATCATATTAATCCATAGCAGACCATATGTTTATATTAACAGAGAACCCATATTTATAAATAATTAAATCATCCATTCCCCAGCTGTAATATATTATGAAAATATACAGTAAATAAAAACAAATATACCTTAAATTAAATTATATGACCTCCTATGGGATGGGGACTACCTGGAATTGCAGGAATTAATTTCATCCCTGAATGTTAATCATAGGGGGGATACACTTGAACTAGGAGATGAGCCAATCAGAGATTAATTTCCTAGATCTGATGATCTCTGTCAAGGGTGAGAGAGATTGGTTACTTGAATTTTTTTCAAATCTACTGACAGCAATTCTTATATTCCTGTTGATAGTTGCCACAATGGCCCCTGGCTCAAGTCGGTTCCCAAGAGCCAGTATATGAGGCTTAAAAGGAACTGTTCTGATCAAGGTGAATTTCTGGCACAAGCGGAGATCCTGACGTGTAGATTTATGGAGAAAGGGTGCATTAGGGAGTTCTGGAATCTATAAAGGTTATGAATAGGGATGACCTACTTGATAGACCACCACGTACAGATAGGCCTTGTTCTTCAGGGGTTCCTTTTGTGACTACCTATTCTTTACAACACAAGAGTATTAAACAACTAATTTCCAGACACTGGCACATTGTGAATAATGATAGAGTTTTGAGGGCAGTGCTACCTGCAGGTGGTGTTTAGAGGTAGAGGGGCGACTTCCATAAGAAATAGGGTAGCACCTAATATCTACCGGGCACTTTTACCCCCTTCTTGCCCAGGACAATTTTCAGCTTTCAGCACTGTCGTACTTTTAGGCCTGGTTCACACTAGTGCGTTGCTTTTTTGAGCTGCGTTGTCGTTGCAAATTTCTCTAGAGGGTGTTCTGCAGATCAACTGCGGTTTAGCTGCAGATCAGGTGTGAATTTGGAGACCTGGGAGAAGTTCCGGGTGAGAGGAGAGTGGGGGAGAATTGTATTGAGCTGAATGAGAGAAATTCCTGCAGAGAACTGAACACATGTGCGAATTAGATGCGTACCCATAGAAGATAATGGGACTGAATTCGCACCTGAGCCGCACCGCAAGACATAAAAACCGCATGCTGTTTGGAGGCAATACGCAGTGCGGATGCATCGCACATATGTGAACCAGCCTCATTGAAAACAATGTATTTTGAAATGTCCTGCGAATTAGATGCGGTTTACACCGCACTCAATTCGCATAGGTGTGAACCTGGCCTAAATGACAATTGCACAAACACGCAACACTGTACCCAAACTAAACTTTTATCATTTTGTTCACACAACTAGTGCTTTCTTTTGGTGGTATTTAGTCACCACTGGGTTTTTTATTTTTTACTAAACTTAAAGAGACTGACAATTTTGCAAAAACGCATTATTTGTTTGTTATAAAATTTAGCAAATAATTTTTTTTTATAAATTTAGCCCAAAATGTATTCTACTACATTTCTTTGGTGAAAATAACCCAAATGAGTGTATATTATTTAGTCTGTAGGAAAGTTATCACAAACTCTGGTATATATCTGAAAATAGATCAGTCCTGATGTACTGACAGCCTATCTAATTTCTTGAGGCCCTAAAATGCCAGTATACTGCCTATTTGGAAAGTAGACAATCCAAGGTATTTAGTAAGAGGCTTGGCGTGTTTTTTGAAGTTATAATTGTTTTGTCACACTTTTTTGTAAAATAAATAAAAAAAAATTGTTCACAAATTTTTTTTCTACATACTGTCACCAGAGCAGTACAGCATCATAAAATAACTGGTGTGGTGGAGATCAAAGACACTGATTGGTGACAGTACGTAAAAAAAAGTTTTATCATTTAAAAAAAAAAAGTTTTTGGAGGAAGTAGTTGTACCAGGGTGAAGCTGGCAGCTAGAGGCATCACCCTGGTACTGTTTTTTTTTCTTTTAGAGCTGGCGGTCGGCTTTCATGTGATAACAACTGATGCGGCTGAGCAGCCTCTTGGCTAATATCAGCCTCTCTTCCTGGGTCTCCCATCCCACCGGGAGAACCGAGCGATCTGTTGGCACATTCACCCATCCAGGCTTCATTGCCGGTTTCCCTTACTTACAATGCCAGCTCAGATAAGGACATCGCAGGATCCATCCTTCCCCATTGTTAGAAACCATAAATCAGACCGAGACAGTATAGTTAAATCACACTTGTTTAATAATAATAAAAAGATAAACAGAATACTGTAAATGTAGTCAAAACATAGCCAGAGTTCAGGAACCAGATCGGATACTCAGACAAGCCAAATGTCAGGGAGCCAGAGATAAACGTAGTAGAACAGCAAGCAGGATCAGGAGCCAGAAGGGATGTCAGCCAAGCAAAGTCTTCAACAGGAACGCAGGAGATAGTTTCTGTGATGTTTGACCAAGGCGAAGGCAGAGAGCAACTGAGCTGGATGGCTTAAGGGCCCTTTCACACGTGGCAGATCAGTAATGATCCGCCTCCGTGTGTCCGTAAAGCTCAGCGGGGATCCTCTGTAAAATCCCTGCTGACCTGTCGGCTGACAGGGTGGTCCCCGCACACTGTGCAGGGACCGCCCTGTCTTTCCTCCGCTCTCCCCTATGGGGGGGGGGGGGATCGGATGAACACGGACCGTGTGTCCGTGTTCATCCGATCCGCAGACGGAAGAAAAATAGGATTTTCTTCCGTCCGCAAAATCGACACCCGCAATCACATAGGGACCAATGTATGTCCCGTTTTCATCCGCAAACGGATGGATGAAAATGCAGATAAATGGTCCGCACATGTGAAAGGGCCCTAAGTAGGCAGGACTGAGGAGCAGGATCATCAACAGGTGAGTCACTGTGGAGAGATAGGAGCTGGCAATTAGCCCACAGCTGAGTGGCCAGCTC
Source organism: Rana temporaria (assembly GCF_905171775.1). Taxonomy (NCBI): domain Eukaryota; kingdom Metazoa; phylum Chordata; class Amphibia; order Anura; family Ranidae; genus Rana; species Rana temporaria. Next base: position 205,686,526 of record NC_053490.1, on the reverse strand, counting down.
AGAGAAGGAAGGGCTGAGCCCAACCCCGACACCCATACACTGTCCTATACTCCATAGCGCACTCTGTGTGTCCCCTACCCTTTTAATCTGTTTAATCATCTAACACTTTGTGTGGAGGAGTGACCGCAGCTGAGGTGAGATAATATAGGTGTGGCACAGACTTTCTTTACTTTACTAGCTTAAAAGGGGTTGTAAAGGCAGTGCTCACAATCACTGCCAGCCCATCTGCTAGGATAACATGTACTGTACTTTATTTATAATTCTAAATACAGTACTTTATTTCTCCTCGCAGATCAGCGATGACATGACTGCCCGGCGCTCTATTCCTCCAATGTATGTACTACAGAAGGGGGCCAAGATCTACCTCTGATGTCTGCCGGGCAGCCACGTGACTGCTGATCGTTGAGGAAAAATAAGGCATTTATTAGATTTTTTTTAAATGACATACACTGTATAGTACATGTTATCCTATCAGAGAGGCTAGCAGTAATTGTGAGCAGGTTCTAGAGGGGGAGGGGGAGGGGCGGCTCGAAAACAGGAGCCGACAGGCCGGGAGGGGGGGTGGCAGAGGAGAGCAGCGGGATGACAGAGGCATGTAACCTGTGTCAGGGCTCAGTAGCCATGACCGTGGTCAGTCTACAAGGGGGAGGGCAGAACCAGGTAGGATCAGCCAGGTATTTCAAGTGCTAGAAGGGGCCAAATTACACAGCACAAGCACTGTGCTGTTATTCATGCTTTAAAAGGAAGAGGATCCTTTTATTTTATTTAGGGTAACAAGCTTTAAAGTAATCAGTAAATCAATTGTGGATGCAGATGTTTGCAAGCAAGCTTCTTTGTGTCACCTATACCAGCCCTCAAAATTTAACTCGCCTGCTCGCATTTTGCAAGTAAATTATGAGGGCTGGCGAGGAGCAGGGGGGGGCGAGCAAGGAGATCAGCCGCCGCGGCGTTCAAACTGCGGAAAACATTACAGCTTTCAATTCAATAGCTGTGTTCCCCGCAGCGTGCGTCTTATACAGCCCCTCCCCCTTGTCGGGCACTTTGATAGACATATCCACCCATCCCAGGATTGGGTGGGTTATCTGTCTATCAAAGTTTCCCAGACAAGAGGGGAGGGGCTGTATATGACGCGCGCAGCGGGGAACACAGCTTTTGAAATGAAAGCTGTAATGTTCCCCGGTGTTTGAACCATTCGGCGGCGGCTCCTCTCCTACCCAGCACAGGTAGGATGGGGGGACTCTGGCTACAATTGTGGTGGTGGTGGGGGGGACTCTGGCTGCGATGGTGGGGGGACTCTGGCTGCAATGGTGGTGGTGGGGGGACTCTGGCTGCAATGGTGGTGGTGGTGAGGGTGGGGGGACTCTGGCTGCAATGGTGGTGGTGGTGATGGTGGGGGGACTCTGGCTGCAATGGTGGTGGTGGTGATGGTGGGGGGACTCTGGCTGCAATGGTGGTGGTGGTGATGGTGGGGGGACTCTGGCTGCAATGGTGGTGGTGATGGTGGGGGGACTCTGGCTGCAATGGTGGTGGTGATGGTGGGGGGGACTATGGCTGCAATGGTGGTGGTGATGGTGGGGGGGACTCTGGCTGCAATGGTGGTGGTGATGGTGGTGGTGGGGGGACTCTGGCTGCAATGGTGGTGGTGGGGGGACTCTGGCTGCAATGGTGGTGGTGGGGGGGACTCTGGCTGCAATGGTGGTGGTGGGGGGGACTCTGGCTGCAATGGTGGTGGTGGGGGGGACTCTGGCTGCAATGGTGGTGGTGGGGGGACTCTGGCTGCAATGGTGGTGGTGGGGGGACTCTGGCTGCAATGGTGGTGGTGGGGGGACTCTGGCTGCAATGGTGGTGGTGGGGGGACTCTGGCTGCAATGGTGGTGGTGACGGTGGGGGGACTCTGGCTGCAATGGTGGTGGTGACGGTGGGGGGGGACTCTGGCTGCAATGGTGGTGGTGACGGTGGGGGGGACTCTGGCTGCAATGGTGGTGGTGACGGTGGGGGGGACTCTGGCTGCAATGGTGGTGGTGACGGTGGGGGGACTCTGGCTGCAATGGTGGGGGGACTTTGGCTGCAATGGTGGTGGTGGGGGGGGGACTCTGGCTGCAATGGTGGTGGTGGGGGGGTGGACTCTGGCTGCAATGGTGGTGGTGGGGGGGGGACTCTGGCTGCAATGGTTATGGTGGGGGGGGGGGACTCTGGCTGCAATGGTTGTGGTGGGGGGGGGACTCTGGCTGCAATGGTGGGGGGGACTCTGGCTACAATGGTGGGGGGGACTCTGGCTGGAAAATGGGGATATTTTGCTGCATTGGTAGACATGGGCAGGCTTCATTTTTGGGCAAGGATAAAGTTGTTAATATTTATTTTTATAACTTAATTCTACATAAAACATTTAAGTGTAATTTCACGAGATTTAGGAGGGCGTGTCTAGGGGTGGGACATGGTAGGGGTTGGGCGGGGCAACTGGTGGCGAGTATGCCTTGAGGCCTGGCTAGTAGCTCAGGACTTGACATTTTGAGCCCTGTCCTATACTATGTATTAAGCTTGTGGGCCAGTGTGCATTTTAAAAGGCATATTTTCACTTGCTCCCCAAAAGATAACGATAGCATTTGACATAAAAGCATTAACCACTTCCAACGGCCGTACGACTTTATACGGCCGCAGGGTGGCTCTAAATCTCTGGGAGGCTCCTCCGCATCACTAGGATGCCGTGCGCGTGCCTGGCGGCCGCGATGTCCGCCAGGCTCCCGCGATCGACGGTTACAGAGAGAAGGACATGGATCTGTGTGTGTAAACACACAGATCCATGTCCTGTCAGGGAGAGAGGAGACCGATCTGTGTCTCTTGTACATAGGGACACAGATCGGTCACCTCCCCCAGTCAGTCCCCTTCCCCCACAGTTAGTAACACTATATAGGGTACACATTTAACCCCTTCCTCACCCCCTAGTGTTAACCCCTTTAATGCCAGTCACATTTATACAGTAATTAGTGCATTTTTATAGCACTGATCGCAGTATAAATGTGAATGGTGCCAAAAATGTGTCAAAAGTGTCCGATGTGTCCGCCATCATGTCGCAGTACCGATAAAAATCGCAGATCGCCGCCATTACTAGTATAAAAAAAAAATAATTCTATCCCCTATTTTGTAGGCGCTATAACTTTTGCGCAAACCAGTCGCTTATTGCGATTTTTTTTTATATTTTACCAAAAATATGCAGAATACGTATTGGCCTAGACTGAGAAAAAAAAAGAAATTAAATTTTTGTTTTAGCTATTTATTACAGCAACAAGTAAAACATTTTTTTTTTTTCAAAATTGTCGCTCTATTTTTGTTTATAGCGCAAAAAATAAAAACCGCAGAGGTGATCAAATACCACCAAAAGAAAGCTCTATTTGTGGGAAAAAAAGGACGCCAATTTTGTTTGGGAGCCACGTCGCACGACCGCGCAATTGTCAGTTAAAGCGACGCAGTGCCGAATCGCAAAAAGTCCTCTGGTCAGGAAGAAAGTATATGTGCCCAGTAATCAAGTGGTTAAAGAGTGATAGCAGAAAGCGTTCCCCTCACTGGAGACTATAAGCAGCCGTTCCCACCCCTTTCACTGTTGACCCGATCAAGAAACCAACACAGAGAAATAACATGCAGCCATTGCTGCACATTTCACTTTCAAAGTGCCCTGCTCCAGCGATGTGACATCCATGACCCCCTTCACCCCTCCACCACTGTCACTTCCATCTGCTTTCGGATCCACAGTTTTTCGCCATCTTCATTGGCCAGGCTGGGATGACATAACTCCCACACATGTGCATACAAAAACATCACTGAACCCGACACTTCCAGGATTTTAATAAAGCCACCATTGTACACTGAGCTGCACATGCACAGTTGTCAGCGTGAAATTCACAAAAAAACAAAATGTATTCACACTATAATAATTAAATACATAAAATACTGTTCTTTTGCTGCACAGTGATTTAGTTAACTACATGTGAATCAGATATGGCTTACATCTTGTTTGTTCTGTAGGAGTACAACATCAATTTCCAAGGAAAGCCCATCCGCCATAATATTTGAAGGAGTGGATGGAATTTGTCAGGCTAATGTTAGCAGGTACGTGAGCCAGTAGAGAGGAGTGCAAATCAGTTTGTGTGCAAAAGTGATGAAATACACTGGTGAGGTGTGGACAAGGGTTGCGGAGTAGTATGGTATAAGGCCAAGAAGCCACCTGGGCCTGAGGTCTTATTCAGGTTAAGGCCCCTTTCACACATGCGGACCAATCGTTTCATCAGTTCAGCCATATTTTTTCAAAAAGCTTTTCATCCGTTTTTTACATCCTCCAGCTAGAGTCCTTAATCACTAGAGTCCCAGAGCCATTGTTTTCAAAACAAAAATGGACCGTTTGTCCATTTACATCCGTTTTTCGCCCGATCCTCTTTCCAGAAGAAAATCAGGGCATCGATCTGTTCAAAAAAAAACAAATGTTGATGGAAGTGGATGTAAATGCATGATAATCCATTTGCATCCGTTTTTCCAAAGAGATCACTTAGCCCCCATTCACACCTAGGCGTTTTGTCGCCTGTAGTGTGACGCCGCAGCAGCCCCGAGACGCTGGAGGGATGAAAACACATTGCCCTCTATGGAGATGGTTCACATCTCCACGCCGAACGCCGTACACCTGCCGCCTGAAAAAAAAGTCCCGGACCCTTTTTTCAGGCGGCTTTCGGCGTTCGGCATAGGAGATGTGAACCATCTTCATAGAGGGGGTGAGGCTGCATTCACAATCGCGGTGTTTTGTCGCCGCAAATCGCAGTACAAAACGCTGCAATTTGTCGCCGCAATTCGCGGGACAAAACGCCGCGATTTTGTACGCCTAGGTGTGAATGCAGCCTAAATTGATGAAAAACTGACAAACGGTCCGCATGTGTGAAAGGGGTCTTAGGGTTTTATTAGACAAAAAAACCTCAGCAGTTTTTTAAACTGATTTTTTAAACTGCTGACAGGGTTTTTATGACAGAAGAGACCCTAATGATACGGTTCTGATCAATTTAAAAAAAAAAAAAAAAAAAATGGGCACATCCTTTCCCAAATCATAGCCTGATCTCAAACCTAACCTCAGCTTGGGGCCATCTCCATGCAGTGGCCAAAGATATTATGGGGCACAAAGCTCCTCTCCACATGGGGAATAGAGGAAAGATACTGTGGCCGTGCTTTGTGAATGGCTAAGAAGAGGGAGGAGGTGGAGGCACAACACTGGAATCATTTTCTGTAATATGCGGCTGGGATCTGATAATGGTAAACAAGAGAAATAGAGAGAGGGTTAATCTTCCTAATGGGGACACAGACACCAATAAAAACTGACAGGTGTTCTAATCCACCTCCACTCTATCCAAAACTAAAAATACGTTTTTCCTCAAGTCATATTTTAAAGCAGAGTTCCGCCCAAAAGTGGAGCTTCTGCTTATCTGCCACCCCCCCCCCCCCCCCCAGGGTACCTCCTTCTTCCCCTACTGTCGGCCCAGTGGGAGAGCGTAGCCGCGCTTCAAGCATTCGCAGTAGAGACCCAGCCTTGAATTCGAAAGTCTTCACTGCCGGGTTCCCTTACTGGCAATGGTGGTGGCAGCAGCACCTGACAGCTGATGGAATCACCGGCTGCAGTGCCGACATCGCTGGACTCCAGGACAGGCAAGCATTCCAATATACAAAATCAGCAGCTACAGTGTATGTAATATGTATCTAAACCCTAAATAAAATTTATGTTTGACTATTTAAATATAAACATACATTTAAAAGTGCATAGTGCTGTCCCATTCAGAAACCATTCTGAACTGCCTCTCCAAAGAAAGCAATATGAAAATGTCTGCAAGTGTCCCGAAGTCCAGTGGAACAAAATGAATAGTGCACATTGGCTGAGAGAGCCATTGGCTCGAGGGGTGGGGCCCAAGCCCCGTTTTGCGTGACTTATGGACGCTTGCTACTGAGGCCAGGGGCAGACTGACAACTCATGGGGCCCCTGGGCAGTAGGAGATTATGGGGCCCTCGGGCAATAGGAGATTATGGGGCCTCCGGGCAATAAGAGATTATGGGGCCCCACAGTACTGTATACACACACACAATATACACACACAGTATACATACACACACTGAGATGGTACTGGAGAGGTGGGGCAGCTATAATCTTGGGATTTTTAGACCAAAAGAATGACGGTAAGGGACATTTCAGGGCCAGATGTAAAAAAAAAAAAAAAGTTTTTTACATACTGTCCCTGGTTTTACTGAGGCTGGCAACTCTGATGGGGCCCCCTAGTGGCATGGGGCCCAAGTGGTCAGTCAGCCCCTGATTGGGGCACTCATAGAAAAGGAGGAGCCCAGAGCGCCAGTGGGGGAACCGAGAAAAGGAAGATTGGCACTGTTTATGCAAAACCACTGCACAGAGCAGGTAAGTACAGTAGAATGTTTTTTTTTGTAGTTAAATACCTTTAATATCACCTTAATAATTCAACAAGATTTAGTCAGAAACCCATTGGTTTCTATGCACAGCTGCACCAAATTCTTTGTGCTCCAGTTTAAGTACCCCCCCCCCCCCCAACCACCAGGGACTATTTACATCACTGCAGGCATTCTGAACTAAACTAAATAAATTCAATTGGGCATCAGGGACTGAATTTTATATTTTTCGGTGAAGTGCTGGTGTTATTCTTGCTTTGTTTATTTTAAATCTTTGGGATCAGTAAGTGAAAGCATTATTTGGTATAGTGTGGGAATGTCAAGATTACAAAATGATTTGTGCAAAAAAAAAAAAACCACAGAAATATTTTTTTTATACCTGGTGATTTGGGCACCAAATTCATATGCCCTGACACGTGACTTCTGACAAGAAGTAGAAGAAGGTCACGTGTCTTTGAGGTTTCCTCCATAAAAGTGAAACAGACAACACAAGATTCAACAAAAAAGATTTAATTTATTATCTTCAGTCTTTAATATATTAATAAAATCTATAACTTACATATATACTTTGTGTAAATTAGACAATGAAGCAATACAATTAAGTTAAAAACATTGGATGAGAGCAATTCAATAAAATTTACCTTAAAACCACTTTTTTGCCATGAAAAAAATCTTCTGTATCCAACACACTGGATATGGTGGACACCTGGTCCCCCCTGTTGCACTCTGTGGATCAATATAGGTCACAGTAGAGACTTAAGGGCTGGTGGATGGAACCACACTCACTGTACAGCAGGGGACCAGACAAACCCAGAAATGTGAGTTCAACAGGACAGAAGGGGGGAGTATTAATGCTTTGCTTTGCAGAGAAGATTTTTTTTTACAATGTTTTAATAAATAGCGACAAGGTTGCCTTAAAGAATACGTTCACAGGCAGAAAACTCAAGGGCTTGTCTGCAGGAGCCTGACATTGCACCTGCGATCCACTGATCACGGTTGCAATGCTTTATAGGCTCTTTAAAAATAAATAATAAATGCACTTTTTTTTGCAAACTTAGCCTTTAATATTAATTCCTTTAAGAAAAAATAAGTATTATTAGTAAATAGTTTTTACACATACTATGGAGTTGAATTACTAAAGCCAAGAACTATACTGTGCATTTTTCTTGCACCAGAGCTTAGTGAAGAAGACTTAATCACATGCATTTAAAATAAAAAAAATAAAAAAATGTATGTGATTGAAAGATATATATCAGCAGCGCTTCCCCTCAGATATAGATGAAATGCACAGTATATTTGCCTTTCGTAACTCAACCTCTATGGCTTTTCTTAAGACTTGCTGTTTGGTAAACTGCTTAAAAAACTTTCCTACTTAAAAACTGAACCTGTGCCCATTTTCGAAACAAGCACTCATTCATCTCTGTATCTAGAAGCATTGTGTAAAAATTATATTTCAAAAGGTCAAAACACAAGGGGCTAGATTCAGGTAGGGGGACGTACAATTGTGCGGGCGTATGTTATTTACGCTACGCCGCAACTTACAGGAGCAAGTGCAGTATTCACAAAGCACTTGCTCCGTAAGTTGCGGCGGCGTAGCGTAAATGGGGCCGGCGTAAGCCCGCCTAATTCAAATGTGGAAGGAGGGGGGGGGGGTTTATGTTAATGTGTGATGACCTGACGTGATTGACGTTTTTTTTACGAAGGGCACATGCGCCGTCCGTGTACATATCCCAGTGTGCATTGCTCCCAAGTACGCCGCAACAACGTATTGGTTTCGACGTGAACGTAAATTACGTCCAGCCCTATTCGCGAACAACTTACGCAAACGACGTAAAAAAAAAAAATCTATTAAAATTAGAATATAGGGGTGTTGTCGCTCATTTTCCTTACTATAAAATAGTCCACTATTAGTTATTTGGTTAAAAAATTATTTCTTTTTTTAAAGAAGAAGCGATTCCGATTGCCTCAGTAAATGATTGAATGAACTAAAGTTGAGCTAAAATGAACTGCCGGCAGGTATACAGAAAACACTGCTCACAATCAAACTACGTTTCTCTCTGCCGAGTTGGGTTTATTAACTAGAAGCCCTTGGGTCAATGAAGATATGAGCAGCACCAAGGTTTCTTGTGGGATATATGCTCAAAAGATACATGTAGCATGCCTACATGCCTATTGGACTGTGAAAATATACACCCTAAGGCCCCGTACACACGAGAGGATCTATCCGCTGGAATTGATCTGCGGATCAGTTCCAGCGGATAGATCCGCTGGTGTGTACATCCCAGCGGATCTTTTTCCGCGGATTTTTTTCGGGCCGACCGATTTCCAGCAGATAAAAATTTCTTAGCATGCCAAGAAATCTATCCGCTGGAATCGGCTTCAGCGGATCGATCCGGTGGTCTGTACAGACTCACCGGATCGATCCGTCCGATTCCCTCCCTCGCATGCGTCGTAATGATTCGACGCATGCGTGGGTATCCTTATATGACAGCGTCGCGCACGTCGCCGCGTCATCATTGCGGCGACGGCGCGACACGTCATCGCGATGGGATTTCGGCGCGGATTTCGATCCGATGGTGAGTACACTCCATCGGATCCAAATCCGCGGAAATCCTCGAGAGGATTTATCCGCGGATATGGTCCGGCGGACCGTATCCGCGGATCAATCCTCTCGTCTGTACCCGGCATAAGAGTTCAGTAAATGTGCTGCACTGTGTGCAACAATCCTATTGTGTATAAATACACTAAAATCCGTGCTCAATAACCAATGATAGATACTGGAAAGTAATATATGCAAGTATATGTAAATAATAAAAAGTATCAAATATAATACAATGGGTAGTGCTAAAGTCCATGAAAATACAAATAAAGTGTCTCACACGTGACCTGGCTCTTTATGTGAATCACATTCGATGGAAAAATTCTGCGATCCAATATAAGCTGCTCCAGCAACCGCTGTACCACCTCATACGTGCTCCTCCCCTATTAGGTGTATCCAGGGGCGGACTGACATTTAATGGGGCCCCTGGGCAATAGAAGATTATGGGGCCCCTGGACTTACAGATGGCCACCACGCCAGGAGGCGGGGCAGCTAAAATCTCGGGATTTTCACATCAAAATCATGTCGGTTCCGGACATATCAGGGACAGATGTAAAAAAAACACAGGTCTTTACATACTGTCCCTGGTTTTGCTGAGCCTGGCATACCTGATGGGGCCCCCTAGTGGCATGGGGCCCTCGGGCAGTGCCCGAGTGACTCAATGGTCAGTCCGCCCCTGGGTGTATCCTCACCTCAAAGCGTGTGACCCCTCACTTAAGTTGGGTCAAAAAACACTTGTGAGCCTCTCCAGGACTCAGTATGGATGGAAATAGATCTGCTGACTCCTTCGCTCTTCCTTATGACAATCTCCCCATCAATGGACAGCATACAAGTGCATGTGGGTGTAAGAAAACTAAAAAAAAACATCAGCTTCAAAAACATTTGCATAGCTTTTGACAAGTTTTGGGCTTCTAGCTTCAGCTACAATCCACATGTTTTGAAAACACATCTGACAGCACACCTGCCAGGAAAGAAATGTGTAGGCTTCCCTTGCTGACTATTTTTGGGAAAATGTTAGTTGCTTGACTGTCATTGGGATCCTCTGATTGTAACTTTTAGTTGCAAGTATGCAGATCAGGAATTATTCAAGTGGAACTTTAGTCAGAATGTTAAAGTGGTTGTAAACCTCAGACATGAAATGTAAACAAAGCATAGCCCTCTATAGTGTGTTCTTGTCTTACTTAAAGTGGTAGTAAGGCCCCAATCACACCTGAGAGTTTTGTAGCTTGTAGCTCACCAAGCAATAGCCCTTGCTCACATTTGAGCATCCTATCGCTTCAAATAGTACTTTTTGTTTTTGGCCCTATAGACTTCAACAGGAATGGATGAACGCTTGATTTGAGCATTTTTTAGCCTATATAAATAGATCTCCAGCCCCTAAGGATTTCCGCTTAAACAAAATACCCGAAGCTTGAATACACATGTAAAACATGCCTGTAATACTCTTCTAAAAAACGCCTGTATACACTTGTATACAAATTGCTCAGGTGTGAATTCAGCCTAAAGCCCAGTGCTTTAGCGCCGTTTTAGCTGGGCTTTAGTGTGAAAGGGGTATTAAGGTTCACTCTCTGCAAGCCAATTTTAAACTATCTGCATAAAGCTTCTTTAGTGCATTGCAAATGCTTGTTGGAAAGGCTATTCTTTACATGTTTTATTTACACACTAGAATTATATAAGAAAATAAAGCAATCACACATGTATATAAAAAAAAGTCCATATAGTAAGACAGGTGAACCACAAGTCTCAGATGAGGTGAAGACATAGTATCCATGTGCTTGGAAAGGAATCGGGGAGCACAAAGCTAAAGTGAATATCCCTCCACCATCAAAATAATCGCTTTGCTCACCTCATGTAATGGATCCCTGAACTAACAGGCTGTCACAAGCACAGGTCTCTCTCTAGGGCAAAGTAAATTGCTGGTAATCCAAATCTCCAATGCGATACACCAGGACCCCACAAATAAAGAAGAGATCCAAGTGCTCTCCATTAAGGTGCTAAATGCTTTATCAACCACTTAAGCCCCCGGACCATTTCGCTGGCCAAAGACCAGAGCACGATTTGCGATTTGGCACTGCGTTGCTTTAACTTAAAATTGCGCGGTCGTGCGACGTGGTTCCCAAACAAAATTCATGTCCTTTTTTCCCCACAAATAGCGCTTTCTTTTGGTGGTATTTGATCACCTCTGAGGTTTTTATTTTTTGCGCTATAAACAAAAATAGAGCGACAATTTTGAATTTTTTTTTTATTTTTTGTTATTATAAATATCCTCAAAAAAATCTTTAAAAAAAAAAAAAATGTTTCCACAGTTTAGGCCGATACGGATTCTTCTACATTATTTTATTTTTTTACCAAAAATAATCTCAAGCAGCGTATATTTATTGGTTTGCGCAAAATTTATAGCATCTACAAAATAGGGATAGTTTTATGTCATTTTTAGTATTAATTTTTGTCTACTAGTTATGGCGGCGATCAGCGATTTTTATCGTCACTGCGACTTTATGGCGGACACAATGGGACCATTGTAATTTTTACAGCGATCAGTGCTATAAAAATGCACCAATTACTGTGAAAATTACACTGGCAGTGAAGGGGTTAACCAGTAGGTGGCGCTGAAGGGGTTAAGTGGGTCCTAGTGAGTGATTCTAACTGTTCGGGGGTGTGGCTACGAGTGATACATCACTGATCACTGCTCCTGGTGAGAGGGAGCAGACCGGCAACCTACATTTGCCCTTAGTCCTTACACATACTTATATAAGCTTATAAATACTTAGAAACATTTATAGTCAAACTGACTACTCTGGCTTAACCACCGGGCCTATTTTGGCACTTCTCTCCTTCGTGTAAAAATCACAATTTTTTTGCTAGAAAATTAATCGGAACCCCCAAACATTATATATATATATATATATATATATATTTTTAGCAGACATGGAATAAAATGGCAGTCATTGCAACTTTTTTTTTGGCACGGTATTTGCGCAATAATTTTTCAAACACCTTTTTTTGGGGAAAAAGACGGTTTCATGAATTAAAAAATAACAAAACAGTAAAGTTAGCCCAATTTTTTTGTATAATGTGAAAGATGATGTTACGCCGAGTAAATAGATACCTAGCATGTCACGCTTTAAATTTGCGCACACTCATGGAATGGCGCCAAACTTCGGTACTTCAAAATCTCCATAGGCGACGCTTACATTTTTTTTACAGGTTACTATTTGAGTTACAGAGGAGGTCTAGTGCTAGAATTGTTGCACACGCTCTAACGCACGCGACGATACCTCACATGTGGGGTTTGAACGGCGTTTACATATGTGGGCAGGACTTGCATGCGTGTTCGCTTCTGCGCGCGAGCTACCGGGGATAGGGGCATTTAAAAAAAAAAAAAAAATGTTTTCATTTTATTTTACTGAATTTTTTTTTACACTTTTTTTTTTTTTGATTTGATCACTTTTATTCCTATTACAAGGAATGTAAACATCTCTTGTAATAGGAATCAGTGTGACAGGTCCTCTTTATGGAGAGATGTGGGGTCAATAAGACCCCACATCTCTCCTCCAGGCTTACAAGCATGAAATCGGTGAAAAAACATTCCCCGATCTCACACCGACAGCCGCGATTGCGGCTTTGTTTACTTCCGAGTACCGGGTGTGACGTCATAACCTTGCGCCCGGGCCTCCGACGGTCATAGAGATGACTGGTGACCATCTGGTCACCAGTCACCTCTATGCTTCCCCAGCCAGCGCCGGCCGATTCGCTCTCTGGGCCCCCGATGGCACAGGAGAGCCCGGAGAAGCACCGGATGGAGGCGGGAGGGGGGCGTCCCCTCCCGCTGCCTATAAGAACGAACACGCTTTGATCGTTCTTATTGTGCACAGAATCGCCGGCTGAAGACGGTGATATCTGAATGATGCCTGTAGCTGCAGGCATCATTCAGATATCACCGCACAAACAGAGGACGTATTTTCTCGTACTGCGGTGGGCAAGTGGTTAATATGCCATAAGTTTTCACTTTTAATCTTTTTTAATAATCTATGGTCATCATTGGGTGACTGTTGCAGGTTCCGGGTTCTCCTTTCCTCAGCTGGCTTTCCTGGTGTGGCTCTCTGCAAGCCCCATGGGGCAGCCCATTTCCCTTCGGTGGTTTTTGGGGGGACCATCTGGCCCCCTGGATTCTTCAACAGCACTATTATTTCTGGTCACATGAATTCTACTTTTGAGCGGTAAATATACCACCATGATTTATTCAATACGATGTATGACATGTTTTTTCAAACTTTGAACTTATGTAATGTACTGTATTTTTTAGAACCAATTGTCCCCCTGAGGAGATCGCACAGAGGTCGAAACGCGTCGGGGCTTGCACACCACCTAGCACCTGCCATGCAATGATTTGCACAATTGTGTTCTTACTGCATTGAACTGTATTTGCAATATATATATAAATATTGTATCATTGGTTCAGATCAAATTTTATTGTAAATGTATCATGTTATTGGACTATTCTTCTATTAAACTACTCTTTATTATCATTTGAATCCTTAACCTTGTTACCATGCTGTCCAAAGCCCCACTGGGGAAACTTTCCATTTCATTTGTTTTTGGGGTGTGCAGATTTTTCATCTCTATCACATGTGTCTTTTTCATATTTTTATGCTTGTTTACATTTGCCTCTCCCCGTTCTGCAGCTCTGTGACCCGATCGCAGGACTCCGGCGGACATCGAGTCTGTGGGTCCCGCAGGCACAGAGCTTGCCGCAGGGGCGTGCCGGGAATTTCAAAGTGACGTATATATACATGTTACTTCGCCCAGCCGTGCCACTCTGTCGACGTAAATGTACACGAGCCGGTCCTTAGCCGGTTTAAACAAAAAGGTATTTCTACTCACATGTTGAAGCTTAAAAAATGGGCATTTAACACAGGACAGCACACTGTGTAAAATCTTAGGATGGCAGCGGGTGACGCCAACCGAACGTAGCTCCTCGCACCGTACGCGTTACGTTCTCCAGAACTTCCTCAGCGAGGCAGAGCTACTACGTTACCTGCCTAATTAATCCGGAGCTGCAATTTACTTTGCCCTAGTGAGAGACCTGTGCTTATGACCACCTGTTAGTTCAGGAATCCATTACATGAGGTGAGCAAAGCGATTATTTTGAAGGTGGAGGGATATTCACTTTAGCTTTGTGCTCCCGGATTCCTTTCCAAACACGTGGATACTATCTGTTCACCTCATCTGAGACTTGAGGTTCACCTGTCTTACTATACGAACTTTTTGACATAAATGTGCGATTTTATTTATTGTGCTGCACTTTTTTTCATATATCTATTTATGTGAAGATCTTTAAGTGTTCAACTGGCATATTCATATTGTTTTGTATTTTCTCCGATTGTATTTCTTAATAGTTTTACATGCTAGAATTAAACAGTACCCATGTGTTTACAGCCTGAGCCTTGGAACAGGGAAATGTTGCTTTATGTAATTGAGGACTATGTAAGATCGAAAGAAGCATGAATTCATGAATCTTTTATAGATTAGTAAAACATTTTTTTTTGTAAAAAAGGCACACATTTTCAAAAAGAACTTGATAATAGTGTCGTCAGTACCCTTTAAAAGATCAGTGCTATCAATAACTTTCCCCTTCAAAAATCTGATTACAAACTCCTAATCATCCTGTGCCACAAGAAGAGTGGCATCAATCTTGAAAATGTACTTCTCAGTTGTTCTTAATACTGTACATAGAATAAAGATGTTGGTATTCTATACAACTGGAGATAGGCAGCTGGATTCTAAATGTTTGCAGTGGGCAACACATCAGTTTTCTTTTTCTCCAGTTTTATAGAATGTGACTTATTTTTCTACATAATAAATGTTGGTTATGCTTTTGTATTCTTCACGTGCATTATAAACAGAGGTGCATCAAAATATATTAAAGTTATTTAGACATTATTACAATGTAATTGAGATAAAGTAGAAGTAAACTAGCTGTCCAAGTATAATCATATTTATAGGAAATAAAATCGAATTGTCTTGTCATATGCTGCCAGAATGCTTTCACAGATCAGCTCTGTTGATGAGATTAGAGGTCCAGTGTATGCAGTTTGCTCCTAATATATGATAAGCATACAGTACATATTGATATCATTATTCATCATACTAAGGACAGCGGTATAAAACTGTACTTCATATCCACAGAACAATCATCAGGTATGTGTGTTGCTATTAAACGTTTCATTTTTCACATAAGTAAAGCAACATTTTTTAAATTAATACTGAGTAGTTTCACTTGTGTTACCTGAGAATGACCAGAGCATTGCATTACCTTAATATTAACAATTGAAAAGATTCTACTTTACAATAATAAAGTGAATTTTCCCAGATAAAGTTTATATACAAAACAGCAATTCCGTGTCAAATGTCTACTTGCAACTGATTAGATTTTACTCTCTTGGAAAAAGAAAAAAAAACGCAAAAATATAGGGGCTCAAAAGCTGAAAAATATGTTATTGCTAATTACTACCTTATTGCACAATCTTTCTTTTTCTATATTATATTTGTATATATTAGTTTATATGACTATAACCAAAACGGGATTATACAGGCCAATGAATTGGGCTTTGGTGTTGCTCCACGGCCAACTACAACCTAAACACTACTACATCTTACCAGCTGTAACATGCAATTTCAAGACCAGAACAAGCCAAACTATTATGTCCCCAAAAACATGCTCTAATTTAGCATCACTTGGGTTCTTTACAACATACTATTTGTAAACAATTGAACCATGCAAATACTATGCAAGGACCCACACTTGCATTTGCAAATAACTATGAGCTTTGTGTATGACAGTACTGCATTCCAAGAAACATTGACTCACGCAGGTGTAATGGCTGTGCAAGGGACAGAAGCTATTAATGAGTGATGGTGGGAGGGTAGTGTAGGAAAAAAAATCGAGCTACAGGTCATTACAGAAGAAGCACATTGATTCATAGCCATCTACATTATGAGAACAGACTTTAAATTAGTACTGTGGTAAGTGTAGGGTCCTAAGCAGTCACAGTAGCATTGCAAAGTCACTAACACAGTATGGGCGCAGTGATGTTCAGACTACAAGAGGACGCAGACACAAAGCAAATTAAAATTATACAATGTCAGATTAGCAAACACTAGACTGACTTATGTAGTTAAAACTATGTGGTAAATGACAACCAGCCTACCTGCATACATACCCTAAATGAAAGTGAAATAAGCACACAGAATATAAAGAGCATGTCAGATATTGGAATGCCAGTCAAACAGGATGATTCCCTTTAGAACACCTACCTATGAGAGGCAAAAGGAATGGAAGTCAATGTGAAGGCACAAATACAAAATATGCTGACAATTTAAATTATTTAAGTTACAAGATAGACATGTTGAATTTGAACATGGAATAACTGTTCTGCATTTTTAGGCCTACTTATTTCACTCTTTTTTCTCTAATGTCTTGTTCACCTCTCGGAAGTTGATGTTAAACTCTTTAAACATCTGGATTAATATAACCCCAGTGGATACAGTGATAAAGCCACATAGTATGGCTAAAAAGTCCACTGCACCTACTTTAGTCCACTCCTGAAAGAGGATGGCTGTTGCCAGCAGGACTAATGTTGTGAAAGTCACATAATAGATGGCGCTAAATATGCAAGAGTCAAAGTCTTCCAGTGCTTTGTTTATGTAGCGAAACTGAATGAGGATGCTACATCCCAATACTGCTATGAGGCACAGGAAAAGGTGTCTTGCCCCTGGGCTGCTTGGATCGCTGGTAAAGGCATCTTGTGCAACCAGGCCAATGCCCTTAGTGCATGGAACAGTGAACGTGCCAAGCAGTGAACATATCCCAATGTAAACCATGATATTTTTCTTCCCATAAACTGGTGCAAGCCAAAATATCAGCAAAGACAGCATCAGGAGAACAACACAGAGGTAGCTCAGAAATACTGAAATAGAAGGAGAAAAAAAAAAAAAAAAAAAAAAAAAAAAAAGATTATTATGGTTTTGTACACCGTTATTTCACATGTCATGTTCAAGCTGTGTCAAAATACTGTTTTTTTTTAGACTTTGCTTACATTTTGCCTAGATGTTCTCCACAGGTATATTCAGAAGAACCATAAAAAACAGTGCTCTGGTGAGTCACTTCACTTCATTATGGACATTGCATTTTTCATTACCATATGTTATTTACAAATTGTAAAGCCCAAAAATGTATAGTTCAAACAGACAGACAGACAGAGAGACATAGAGAGAGATTGACTTTATTGCATGCAGGGTAATTGTCATTTTTTTGTGTGAACTAATTAATGTACACCAAATAGTTTTTGCCTATTGAACATCTGTTGAGAAGAGCAGAAATGGAAGCGTTTAAAGCATGTTTCCACTTTTACAGCACAATTGGGATAACACCTACTTTATATTTGTTACATTTTTCCATTAACATACAGTAGCATAAATTAAAAAAAAAATGTTTAACATAGTTAACGCTCTCTATATTGTATTCTCAGTTCTTATTATCAGCTAAATTTGAACACTGTCCCGTCCCAACAATGAATATAACACTTTGAAACCACCCTTCTGCATTGTATATAATGATATGTGGAGAGTAAAACCCTAGGCCAGCCAAAGACGGAGCAATTTTCTTTCCTGCAACCTAGAAAATTGCTCAATTCCCCCATCAACAGTCAGTGTTGATGGGGGAATCCCTGCTGCAGAGCCATTGGGTTCTCCTGGCAGGGGAAGTCGTCTCCTACGGGTGAACACATCGATTATTGCTAGCAGCTATAAATAAATCGCATGTCAAAGCTGGCAGACTGGCTGCACCCAAGTTTATTGATCAACATGGGTACTTTAAGCCTGCCCATACATTAGCCTATGCATAAAACCCTAATTTAAACCTAAAACCTTTCTTTCTGTTACGATGTAGCCATGATGACAGCTGCATGACCCCCCAAATGCACTGGAAATTTATTCATAAAAGTTATTAATACAACCCCACTTTTTTGGACTCTACAATATTAGTGGAACTTCCCCTCAACCTTTGTCCTGGACACAACTATTATCAGGACAGGAACGTGTACAAAGCATAGACAGAGATAACAACTAGACAAAAAATGTTTTACCACTTCCCTACTTTATTCAAAATTTACAATACATTGTGTATGAGGTTATTTAGCATACCTGTACTAAAGCTATATATGGTATGCTAGAAAACTATAACTAGAAACCTAAAAATGTAAGATTAGGAAAAAAAGATTCCATGGAAGTAAGGTATGCAAGTGCTAGGAGAGGCAATCTGTGTGTCACCATTGCATTCTCTTAAGTATTGATTTTCCTGTCCCAGGTTTACTACATTAGGTTACATAGTACGATTATACAATATAGTCTGATCAATGCCCCCAGCAAAATAACAGGTTCTTTCCTGGACATTGGACTTTTGACACTGTTACGTGAACGCATGAACGCATGAAGCTTTTTCAATCTATTTGTGGCTCCTTTGCTTTGACTCATCCACATACATAAGAATCTGGTATGTCAGTTTGCCTTACATCTCCTAAATAGACTTGAATGGAAATGCCTGGAAACACATGAATCAAGCATTTCCACTTGTTTTTTTTAGGCCTTTTCCATGCATTTTAAAGTCTGTAACAGCTGGCCTCCCCTCCAAGTGCTTTCCATTGGCTAAAATAGACATGACTGAAGCCTGAACACACAAGTAAAATGCTTGAAATGCACTTCAAGAACGCTCATAGAAATAGGCATTAAAATACCTAAAAGTTGCTCAGGTGTGAATGCAGCCCCGATGTCAGCTGATGGTGTAGTTTAGTTATAACCCACTTGTGATCTGGCCCTATTGTACTCCATTTTCAGCCTTAAACCAGTACAATTTATCTATCAGATGTGATGGTCATAGAAAATTATTATACCTGGGTTGGAGAGCTTCTCTTCAAACTCAGCTCGAGATGTAATATTTTCAGACTTAGGAGAGTGAATAATTAGAATGACAGAGCCCACACAGCTGAGCAGACATCCCAGTTTACCCAAGAAGTTGAGCCTTTCTTTTAGTACATATGAAGCCAAGAGAGACCTATGATATAGAAAACAAAGTCAAACAGTACATCAGAGATATCATAAAGAAAATGAAATCTAAACAGGAATATGCCGTCTTGTTCTTGACACTCTTTTAGGCTGGGTTCACACTGATGCGAATTTGAATGTGGGTTTCCCTGCATTCAATTCGCATGAAAAGAGCGTGTACCTGGCTCTCAATGGAGCCGGTTTTTAAAGCTCTGGGGCGTCCACGGTCTATACTGGTAAAGGGCCCCCGGTGTCGTCTGGTCTGTCTCAGGTGTGAATTCAGCCAAAAATTCAGACCCGATTCACACCTGACGGAGAACAGGAACACACCGGACCCCCTGCTATGAGCCTCGGACAAAAGGAACAGAAGAATATTGCTGAAGTCTTGGCCTCACCTGATGGAATAGATTAAGCCTTTGATGAGGATTATAGAAACGAAAAAAAACAAAAAATTGTGTACACCCAAAAGGCTACCTCCTCACATTTATTACTCATATGCAAAAATAGTGCAGTAATAGTGCCTCACTGGGATCTCCCCAAGGAGCTGAAAATGTGCGGCCATGCCGCTAACCCCTCACAGAGATGAAACAAACCCCTAGTGACTACACCTGCAAAGATTGTTTAATTCATACATCCACCCAAGCAGCTGAGAGGAAAGCACTGCACCTTAAAGCCACTATGGGAGAATGTAGTGCAATCTGACAGACGGCTGCACCTGGGGGGTGGATAGGTCTAGGGGGTGAGGGAATTGGTGGGGTTTGTAGGGTTTTCTGGGAGGGATAGGGAAGTGTTCATTAGAAGGTCTGTGTTGTTTGTATATGTACTATTTTTGCATACAGTTAATACATGTAAGGAGGTAGCCTTTTGGGTGTACACAGTTTCTATGGTTATTTGCTGTGTTACACACCATGCCCGCATGTTGGGCGGCACCATCCATCTATCCCTCATGTTTCCAGCTTTTTCTTTTTTTTAATTTGAGGATTACCCTAAGGCCCCGTACTCACGACCAAACATGTCTGCTGAAACTGGTCCGCGGACCAGTTTCAGCAGACATGTTTGGCCGTGTGTAGGCCCAAGCGGACCATTTTCGGGCGGATCGGACAGGTTTCCAGCGGACAACTGTTTCCTGGACTTGCTTTAAAACAGTCCGCTTGGAAACCTGTCCGCCCGGACATGTACGGTCGTCTGTACAGACCTACCGTACATGTCCTGCCGCCCGCCATCCCTCGCATGCGTCGAATGACTTTGACGCATGCGTGGAAGCATTTTAAAGGCAGGCCGCCCACGTCGCCGCGTCATTGTTTACGCACGGACCTCTGTTCGATGGTGTGTACAGCCATCGAACAGAAGTCCCCGGGCAGTCCCCGCGGACCGGTTTCATCGGACATGTCTGCTCGTGAGTACTCCAGATTCTATATGATAGATTTGAAAGGCTCCCAACACTACAACAGTATGGTAGCTTCCAGTGCTTAAGCTCAACTGGCCCCTTTTTACTGAGTCTTAAGTCACAGGTTCACACTTGAGGCTGTGCCATGGCACTGGACACAGAATGAGCTCTGCATCTAAAGGTACACAGTACACAAAGATCTGGAAAGTACCGCAATGCCCGAAGGTCATGTTTCGGGGCAGCCCAGCAATCTTCCAGTCCAGTCACAGTCTCCAAGGCTGTTGCTGAGTACACCAACCCTGACAGATGCTATATGGAGACTAGAGATGGGCTCTGGCGTGTTCGAAATCTCACGTGCCGATTCCACCAGGAAGCGGACACTGCACATGGCTAATCGCAGGCAGTGAGACATTTCCCAATCTGTGCAGCTGTGAACCGGGAAATGTCTCACTGCTTGTGATTAGCCGTGTGCAGTCTCAGCTTTCTGGTGGGAAAGGCACGTAGGATTTTGAACATGTCCGAGGCCATCTCTAATGGAGGAGACCAGCTCAAACAGCAAAGTGAAAATCTTGATTTAAGTGACAGAGTAAAAAATATCAGTGGTGTACTGAGGTTAAACAAAAGTAAATAGGAATGAAGGAAGAAGGCAAGGAAAATTTTAGCTAGAAAAAGCATACAACCTCCTGGGACATTGAGGAATGCTAGGTATAGGAGATATATGGGGGCTGGCGTAAAACTTTTTTTCTTTTTGTCAGTGTCCCAACCTCCTGTAAGCAGCAGTATTACCGACTGTTACAGAATGGCTTAATTTCTGTATTCCTCAATGGACGATAAAGGAACTAGCACCATCATAAAATAAAGTCAGTAAGGACATGGTACATTTTTGCCACAGTTCAGTTAAAGCTCAGTGTGTAATACCAGAACCAGTCCATTCCAAAGGCCCGTATGGACAGAAAAAATTATAAAATTCAAATGAATCGTCCGATAATCTGTTCGTTAATATACAGCTTTCAAAAGCCCATTATGACAGTTCATGCAAAAATATCCAAAAGGGACAAGCACAAAAATATTTCTCATATGGTAACAGAATGAACAATTTTTGTGCGATTAGTATAGTATTGGCACAAAAAAAAAAAAAAGAAGTGTGTGACCAAGACCACGCATGCTCAGTAACGAAAGAATGCATTATAATACAAATACATTACACATCACTTCCAAAATAATTGTATTCTGCCTTATGAGAATTTTCATAACTTTAGTAACATACAGTGGGGCAAAAAAGTATTTAGTCAGCCACCAATTGTGCAAGTTTTCATACTTAAAAAGATGAGAGGCCTGTAATTGTCATCATAGGTATACCTCAACTATGAGAGACAACATGTGGAAACAAACCCAGACATTGTCATGATTTGAGAAGAATTTATTTGCAAATTATGGTGGAAAATAAGTATTTGGTCACCTACAAACAAGATTTCTGGCTCTCACAGACCTGTATCTTCTTCTTTAAAGAGGAAGTAAACCCTGATGGGCATCTCATACTAGCCCATTATGTGCCACTTACCTGCAAAATAATCCAGCGATGTCCCCAGAGTAGGCAGCGTCCATCTTCCGTCTTCTGTTCCGGGACACGGACTCCGGTACTGTGATTCGCCGGAGCCGCGTGACCTCACTCTCGTGCATGCGCACGGGAGTCGCAATTCACAACACAGGCAATTCACAACAGCCACAATTCACGGCACGGCACTTAGTTTCGTTTCTTCCCCGCACATGTGTTGTGAAGAATTTTGGCGGACTACAAGTGAAATCCCTCCTAAAAGGCGCACGTTTAGGAGATATTTCCACTACCTATAAGTAAGCCTAGAATAAGGCTTACCTATAGGTAGAAGTAGTCCACCAGGGTTTACAACCACTTTAAGAGGCTCCTCTGTCCTCCACTCATTACCTGTATTATTGGCACCTGTTTGAACTTGTTATCAGTATAAAAAAAGACACCTGTCCACAACCTCAAACAGTCACACTCCAAGCTCCACTATGGTGAAGACCAAAGAGCTGTTGAAGGACACCAGAAACAAAATTGTAGACCTGCACCAGGCTGGGAAGACAATCTACAATAGGCAAGCAGCTTGGTGTGACAAAATCAACTGTGGGAGCAATAATTAGAAAATGGAAGACATACAAGACCACGGATAATCTGCCTCGATCTGGGGCTCCACGCAAGATCTCACCCCGTGGAGTCAAAATGATCACAAGAACGGTGAGCAAAAATCCCAGAACCACACGGGGGGACCTAGTGAATGACCTGCAGAGAGCTGGGACCAACCCAACAAAGGCTACCATCAGTAACACACTACGCCGTCAGGGACTCCGATCCTGCAGTGCCAGACGTTTCCCCCTGCTTAAGCCAGTACATGTCTGGGCCCATCTGAGGTTTGCTAGAGAGCATTTGGATGATCCAGAAGAGGATTGGGAGAATGTCTGTTTGGTAGAAACACAACACGTCGTGTTTGGAGGAGAGAGAATGCTGAGTTGCAACCAAAGAACACCATACCTACTGTAAAAACATGGGGATGGCAACAAATTAAAAAATGCTTTGGGGCTGTGGGTCTGTTTCTCTGCAAAGGGAATGAATGGGGCCATGTATCGTGAGATTTTGAGTCCAAACCACCTCCTATCAGACTGGCCTAGCCAGTCTCCAGATCTCAACCCCATAGAAAACCTTTGGGAGGGAGTTGAAAGTCTGTGTTGCCCAGCAGCAGCCCTAAAACATCACTGCTCTAGAGGAGATCTGAATGGAGGAATGGGCCAACATACCAGCAACAGTGTGTGACAACCTTGTGAAGACTTACAGAAAACGTTTGACCTCTGTCATTGCCAAAAAAAGGATATATAACAAAGTATTAAGATGAACTTAAGATATTGACCAAATACTTATTTTCCACCATAATTTGCAAATAAATTCTTCCCAAATCAGACAATGTGATTGTCGGTCTGGATTTGTTTCCACATTTTGTCTCTCATAGTTGAGGTATACCTATGATGACAATTACAGGCCTCTCTAATATTTTTAAGTGGGAAAACTTGCACAATTGGTGGCTGACTAAATACTTTTTTGCCCCACTGTATTTTCAACATAAGATCAGCACATTGTCTTTTTATATATATATATATATATATAAAAAGACAATCTATTGTCCAATATGCTTATCATGTGTATGAGGCTTAAAAGCCAGCAGACAGTCAGTAGGAAAAGACACCAGCTGATAGTCTTTAGTTATTACCTATATGGTTCTTGTCTTTGTCCATCCCTGGTCTACATACTACATTAGTAGTATTCAGTAAGTTTACATTTCACAAGCTGGAAACCTTTGACCATTATTCTATAATGCTACACAAAAATCACTAAATCATATTTTATACATAATTAAAATAAATTATCTAACAATTCAGTTTTGAAAATGACGACATTTAAGCTGTGTAGGGAAAATTCCTTGCCGTGCCTCGGGGTAGGACATAGGGAAAGAAGGACAATGTCCATATTGAAGAGGAAAGCAGAGACCACCTTGGGTAAAAAATAAGATTTTGGTCTCAAGACCACCTTGTCTCTGTGCAAAACATGAAGACTCCTTAGAAGAAAGGGCTGCTAGCTCAGAAACATGCCTAACAGATGTAATGGCCATCAGAAAGAACACCTCATAGTTGAGGCTTCCCAGAGGTGTCTCTCTAATCAGCTTAAGAGGGGGGGGGGGTCTCTTGGGTACAGACAGCATCAGGTTTAGATCCCGAGGTGACACCACAGGTCGAATTGAAAAATGCGTATGAGGACTGGGAAGCTAGAAAGTACAAAAAAAAAAGCTTAAAAAAAAAAAAGCAGAAACCTGTTCCTCCAAACACAGCTAAAAGGCAAAACTTATTTTTAGCTTTGGATACAGTGGAGACGGATTAGAACACTTGTCAGGTCGTTATTGCTGTCGGTGCCCTCGTTAGGGAGATTCATCCATTTGCCAGGTTTATGGTTATTACCAAAAGAAAGAATTAAAGATAAGAATAAAATGGGTTGTCCCCAGAACAGTAATAGGGGGGAAGACACTAGTACTGGTGACCTTGGTGACAACCCAGGATTCTTTCACTTTGGAGGGATTTTCTGTTGTGGCTATGGGAAATAAAGCGAATGGAGATCACCCCAGTGGGACATTCGATGACAAAAAACCTGACAGGGTTATACCCTATCCAAAATGAAAAAAAAAGTTTTGCCTTTAGCTCTACTTTAAGAATACTTAGTTCCAGACACTGGACAACCAGAGTGAAGTAATGCCAAAATACGAACAATCACTGCCCTTCCATGTACAATAGTAGATCCTATGAGAGATAGATTTTCTCACTCTGAGTAAGGTTGGGATAATTGGGTCAGAGATACCCCTATCTTTCAGGACCTGGGTTTTAACAATTATGCCATGAGTGTTAAACCCAGCAACTAAGAAGCAGAATAGAGAACAGGTCCTTGTGGATTTCAAGTCAAGAAAGGTCTGTGGACTGTGAAAGGCTTGATTAAAAACCTCTGAGCCCTTTCTTTGAAGAAACTGGTACCACCACCCCGAGAATGAAGTTTGTGTAAAGTGGCCAAAAAATCTGCCCACTTTTTGGCTATTGCTTCCAGATTGGATAGGAAGCAAGGAGGGAGCAGAGAAATAAATTCTATTTTGTACCCACATAAAATTACAGACTGGACCCAGGAGGTCTGGAACAACTCGGGTCCAGATTAGCACAAATGCCCACAGACCCCCCCCCCCCCAATCTCCCTAAGGAGGGCTTCTTATTAGACTTGGAGGTCCAAGACTTCAAAGGAAAGGAAGTACCAAGCCTTGGTTGTTAGTTTAATGTCTGGAGAGTGAAAGGGCACCTTTTGCCGAGTAGAGGTAATTGACATTGGAGACAGAAACTTAACCTTTTTCTTATGGAGCACCTTTTCCCCAGTGACTTGATAAACTTCTTCAGGCATCAGCTGTAATTGTCCTAAGAGAACTAGGTCCTCAAATACACATTCAGGTTCTCCATTAATTTGTTTTGTCCAGTTAGCAATAGTCTAGCAAATAGAATACATGAGCTTCTATAACATAGGCACCCACCATGTTCCTTGACTGTCTCAGCATATTATCAGCATATATGACAGATGGAAGGGTGTTAGCCAGGAAGCATGATGAAACTACATCACTATTCTCAGACTAGTCAAGTTGAGAAAAGACTGCCAAACTTAAAATAAAGTACCGTAGTAATACTTATGGCACCAACAAAGTACAAATAGAGTAACATAATAAAGCACATAGCTCCCTGTTCCTGTGCAAATGTACCCAATCTGTGTGTTAAGCACTGCTGGTTGTTTATAGCCAGAAACCGTCCAAATTACAGGGTAACCCTGTTTCCCCCTATTCATGTAGCGCCTGTTACAGGTCCAGACTTTGCCTGTCACAGTGGGAGAACGGGAAGAAATCTTCTACAAACCAGAAAAAAGGGCCAAAGGTATTGGACTTATTTTAGAGTATTTTAGCTGGGGAGTGCCACTTATACATGACCCAAGATTACTAGCACTGGCAAGTTGTTAAATCATATCTAGACAAATATTGCAAATGACTAGGAACTGTTGGAGGACACTGAACAGTCAGGTCCTTGTTATGGAAGCCGACATATGCCCCTGTTAAGTCTACTTATTCAATAAAACCTATTCTTTTTTTTTCTATACCACGTGGAACCCTTCTTTTTTCTCTTTACATCTTCCTGAATGAGAGTTTTTCTTTGGCCCTTCCATCCGGATGTTTCAACTTTGTTTCTCAACCTTACGGTCACCTACAAGACCCCTGGAAGATGCTCCTGGAAACGCTTTAGTTCCCATGATCGTTGTGGAAGACTGCCCATCTTGGCTCTCTCTGCTTGATTGACTCGTTGTCATTGACATTCAAGTCCACCATCTCTGGGTTAGCGCAGTATTATTCACTTTTTACACGATCAAAGTGAAAGTGGAAATGGGTAAAAGTTAAAATCGGGTACCAGCTCCCCCCTTAGGCCTTAAAGTGTAACTTCCCCTTTTGGGTGGAGCTCCGCTTTAATAAAAATTATCAAACAAAAAAATAACATTGTAAAGGGCAGGTCCAAAGAGAAGCTTTCCCTTAAAGGGCAAGTAAATCAGATGTCCCTTGAGCATATACTCTACATTCCAAGCAATTAGTCCAAACTCCCTAAGTCCACGAACAGACATCACCCCTGTGTGAGACACAAGCTTAGATGCTTGCAAAAATCCTTTTATTCCAAAATCTCCAGGACATGCAGGTTCATCTTTGCGATGAAGTGGTCTGCATTAAGGGATTCGATCCATAGTGAAATGGTTTTACAAATTCAAGTCACCACCAACATAGGATAGAGAGTCGCTTGAGTTAACTCAAGCTGAAACCTAAAACTTAAGCAGTGGATTTTTTTTTGGGGTGAAATCCCAAGTTAACCTTGTTCGGGTATATGACTGGAGTGCCTAGCGAAGGCAGAGACAAAATATTTACTTACCAGAGTGTATTGGGAAGGTCTTTGCAGTCGTGACAGCTATAAAAGACCGGAAAACCTAGAAGGCTGATCATTCAAATGCAGGGAAGAAAGTACTGCATCAATCAGGTTAGAACACCTCCTTGTAACTGAGGTATATGGAATTTGCTCCAATACAGTTCTTCATCTTCAGGAGTAGGATAATGTAAATTATAACTGCTTCAAAAGGAGATGCTTTATTCAAATTGCTTTTAAATTTCATTTATATATACAGCCATTTTAGCATGATAAAAAAATTCATAATGTATTTGTTATTTGCCATAAATGTATACAATATAGTGCGTTACCTACCCACATGGAATGCCCAGGGCACCCAGAGGAGTCACAAGCACAGCTGGTGCAGCAGTATATGCTAGGAAATTTCCAATCTGCCCCAAAGCCACTACCAAAAAAGTAAGAATATCAGAAATCTATAGAATGAAACTAAAATTAACACATTTACTCCAATTAACATGTCTGGGATTCAGATTAAATTAAATCTATGGTCACAGCATACACCTATTTCATAATATCAACATTTTAATAGCAATACAAACAATAGTAATTTTTGACAATCCAATATAAGCCTCCTTAGAAATATTATTTAATATTGTGAGTACTGCCTGTCTAGTGACCATCTCATTCTATAACTTCCTGGATTTGCTGCATGCTTTTCAGATTCTCCTCTGCGGTTTACTATTAATTTCTAATCACTACATATACAACAGTACTTTGCTACCTGCAATCAATGATTTCTGTACTGACTCTGCCTCCTGAAACTCTTTCTTTCAGCACCTCTGCCATTCAGAAAGCAGGCTCTGTGAATTCTGTGACACGGCAGGGCATAGTGAATATGTCACAGAATTAAAGGAAGTACATGTGTCAGGGAGCTTCACAAATCAAGTTTACAAATGTCCAGATTGTTTAGATTAATAAAATTAGAATAAAAATAATTCAATTTCAACATGGAAATTAATATATTATTTTACGTTTTGACCATAGATACACTTAAGTGATAATATTTAAATACCTACAATATGAAAGTATAACAACCTATATAAAATGTGCCAAATATAGAGTTTTCTCACCTGCAAATATGTAACTGGTATACTGACTATTCAGTTAAATATGAATATCAACCTTTACCCTCTCTACATGGGCAGAGTGTAGGTAAGGGCTTAGAGAAGTCTAAAGTGGCGGAACACAATAAAACACAGTAAAGCCACTATCTGTCATGTAAAAGATATGCAGGCTGCTATTGTTAGCCTTCTGAAAATGCTAGTTGCCTGGCTGTCTCTGACTTCAGAACTTTCTGGGTCAGAGTCCTGGAACAAGCCAGGTCAGCATCGCTGCCAGGCAACTAACATTTTTTAGGTGGAGGTCAACAGCAACCAATTTATCTCTCTATTTAAAGTTTAAACCCTTCCTGCCAAGTGTAGGCTTATACAGTATGCAGCCTAATGGAAGTGGGTCTTTATCTGAGGCTACATATATGCGCTTTTGTGTTTGTACTGAGAGCACTTGCATAGCACGCTCCCGGCACAAAAACTGTGCTGTCGCAGACAGCTACGCATCTCATGCTAACGATCAGAACAGGCAAGGTTCTCGATTACCTGATCGACTGGCTATCACAATGATCAGCCACTGTACAGCGCACCCCTATGATGTTTTTCTCTCCTCTTGAATACAGAAGGGTTAAGGGTAACTAAAGGTTTGAATTTAAAAAAATAAAAAACAACAAACATGTCATACTTACCTCCACTGTGCAGCTCGTTTTGCACAGAGTGGCCCCGAACCTGGTCTTCTGGGGTCCCTCTGCGGCTGTCTCGGCTTACACCCGCATCAGCTAACCCCCCTGGGAAGCACCTTCCCAAGGGGGTTACCTTGCGGGCGCGCTCCCGAGTCCTGTATTCAGCGTCCATAGCCACCAACTACAGGACTCGGCCCCGGCCCTGTCGTCATTGGAGTTGATTGACAGCAGCACAAGCCAATGGCTGCACTGTTATCAATCTATCCAATGAAGAACCAAGAAGCCAGCACATCCCCGACACAGGACTTTCGAGGGCTCAGGTAAGTAAATGGGGGGGGGGGGGGGGGCTATAGGGCCTGTAAGCATCGGATGTTTTTTCACCTTAATGCATAGGATGCATTAAGGTGAAACAGGAAGCTTTACAACCCCTTTAAAGAAGGAGATTTTGACATTTAGACATCAGTCCACCATTAACCCAAAGAACTTGGCTCAAAACTGTATAATTTATACAGTCCCTTTTACCGGGTATAAGTGTAGGTTAGACATATGAAGGTTTGAAATGTGTTCAAATGCCTCAGCAAGAGAAGAAGTTTAACGTGTGTATATTAGGGTTGCCACATCATCCCTTTAGGCTGGGTTTACACTGATAATACAAGACAGTCATACGTCTTTCATCCTACTTTGCTCTGCGACATCAGTCCTACATCCATCTGACTTGAATGAACAGGATACTACTTTGATCTGACTTTGTGATAGTCTGACTTGTTCTTTGACCAATCAAAACAATCCCAGTATGAGATTTAATTCCCTTTACTGCTGCTGTAATCACAATGTCGGATGTCACAAGTCAGATGGTTAGGACAAGGATCCTACTTTGATTTAACTGCAATGATATTCAATGGGCTGAAGTAGGATCAAAGTCGGACAAAAGTAGTGCAGGGAGCATTTTCAAAGTCGGACCGACTTGTGTCAGACCAGTTAAGACGGCTCCCATAGGGAAACATTGATTTTCACACGTCATGCGACATGAGCTCCCAATGTCGGAGCGTTTGTTGTACCAGTGTGAACCCAGCTTTACACCCTGGTTCTGAGGCTGATTAATTGCAGATAAGGCACCAAGTGAGTTTAAATTACCACCTTAATCAGCCGCAGAACCTGTGTAATTAATGTGTGTCCTGAATTAAAAGGGATGATGTGGCAACCCTAGTGTTTGTGTATATATATATATATATATATATCTTT
The DNA here is from genome assembly GCF_905171775.1 of Rana temporaria. NCBI lineage: Eukaryota > Metazoa > Chordata > Amphibia > Anura > Ranidae > Rana > Rana temporaria. Next base: position 205,656,448 of record NC_053490.1, on the reverse strand, counting down.
TTATTTTTGAATAGAAAGTAGAAGGTGAGATTCACTAAACCTGCAGGTAAGACTTATTTTAGGCTTACCAGTAGGTACCAGTTTAAAATTACAGTTTACTACAGCTCCAATCTTTCTTTTATAATGAATTGCTCCACACTGTCCACAGCTAAAGAGGTCAGCGAGGACTTGTTTTAAAGCTTAATTTACCGCTTAGCTTGTTAAAATATGTAAATAGTTGAATATCTATAGCCTGGCTGCAGTTCTTCGCTAAAGTCTAAGTGCAGACAAAATTAAAAACACTAAAATCAGCACAAAGGACACAGCTTACCTTGCTGTCTGTGTCCCCGCTGGGGTGATACGCCCTCACCATTTGTCCTAGTAAACATTGTTTTTACTTTTTGAGCTTAGAAGTCAGGATATCAGAAGGTTTCAAATAGATCAGATGCTTACTAACATATGGTGGTGCCCTGCTGATTTTCTATATAAATAATGTCCTGGATGTAACATTTGGCAACAAACTCCCTCCTGCTAGATGGCTACTAAAACAATTTGTTCCATGTATTCACTCAGTTCCTCCCTAAAAAATCTGAGAACTCTGACAACTTTACAGCTACTATCACAAACCGTATTTTCCCCCCAAATAGAATAAAACAATTTGGTTAAATCAGGATTTAACTTCCTATACTCACCTTCCCTCCAGCACTGTGAGCTCCCTTGTCAACATTTTAATCCTCTCCGTCTGCTTTTGGGTTTGGCATCTTTAGCCATACTGAATGGCCAGCCCGCAATGATTTAACTCCTGTACAAGCATATGGGAGTTATAAATCCTAGCACCAAGGCATGGTGTGAATGTACACTGAGCTGCACATGAGTTGCTCAGTGTACAATTAGTAGAAGCTGGCAGGGAAATGAGGAATGTTTATAGCAGAAAAGACATACACACGCTACCAGCAAATCTTTACACGCACATGCAGTTCTGCTTTAACTATTCATCCATATTCCACTTGCACACAAAATCTACTGTATACTCAGAGTACTCATATCATTTATTTAGATATATAAACATCTTATTTCTTCCTCATGACCCCTACATTCGGTTCAGGCATGTTTTAAGTTAAGGTCTCATCTAAATTGGGAACGTTTATCCATGCCCCATGCAGGGCCATATAAATAAAAAGGGGGGGGGGGGGTTCGGGAACTTGTTGGTACATTATATGAAACGTATGTAAATACTTCTCTATCCCTGATTCAGTAGAAACAAAAAAGAACTGGAGTAGGACTTTATATGAGGTATGTGGTGCAACAAAAACGCAGTCAATTTAAGACACATTGGGGGTTATTTACGAAAGTCAAATGCAAAGTGCTCTTGAAAGAACAGTCGCTGTAAATCTGAGGGGTAGATCTGAAATGAGGGAAAGCTCTGCTGATTTTATCATCCAATCATGTACAAGCTAAAATGCTGTTTTTTATTCTCCTTGCATGTCCCCCTCGGATCTACAGCGACTGCACTTCCAAATGCAATTTCATGTGCACTTTGCACTTGTAGTTTACACTCCTAGTGCAAAGTGGATTTGCCTTTAGTAAATAACCCCCAGTGTTTATTGCTAAATAATATTTGCATAATACATTCTGTAGGAAAATTCATTTATAGGTTTGTGTCCATAATGACAACATGTAACAAACATAGTATGTAAATAACTGGCAACAACAATAAGGCTTCATTTCCATTGACGTTTTTACAGCCACTTTTTTTAGCCTTTTTTTACAGCTTAAAAACGCCTGTCCATTTATTTATATTTTTTTTGAGCTGGAGCTCAAAAATGCAGCTTTAGCGTTTTTGCGCGTTTTTGAGCGTCTGGCGTTTTTACAGCTCTAACGCTGGAGCTTCAAAACGCACTGGTCCTGGTTATTTTTGCAGCTTAAAAATGGCTCAGCCATCTACAGCTCAAAAACGTCATGGTGAGCATGAGGCCATAGACTAACATGGAGAGCCGTTTTTAAGCTGCAAAAAACGCTCAGAAAAGTGGCTGTAAAAACGTCCATGGAAATGAAGCCTAAATGATACATTGTATAATAAACATATGACCGCTGCATCAAGATAATACATTATAGGGTAAATATATAAACAGCCATCCTAGCTGACACGGATCACCTTTAGAAACAGGATAAAGAAAAAAATCTGTATATATAAAACTGGTCTAAACCATCCATGAAGATGAGATGCACCCAATAAGCCCCTTTCACATGGGGCGGATCCCCACTTGCTCAGCGGGGATTGCTCCGTTGATCCCTGCTGAGCCGGCGGATTACAGGGCAGTCCCCGCACACTGTGCAGGGACCGCCCTGTCTTTTCTCCGCTCTCCCCTATGGGGGGGATCGGATGAACATGGACCGTCTGTCCGTGTTCACCCAATCTGATCCGCCAGACGGATAGAAAAGTAGGTTTTTCCTCCGTCACACTTTGGCGGATCAGAGCGGGTCGGATGTCAGCGGGGCATGTCACCGCTGACATCCGTGGCTCCATAGAGGAGCACGGAGCGCCCGTTCAGGTCCGCAAAAAAAATCTGTCAGGCGGACCTGAACGGGCCGCCCGTGTGAAAGAGCCCTTATGCGTTTTGTGGATCTGTTCCACTCTTCAGGGGCAAATGCATTAAATATCTGTTAAAAAAACAAGTATATAAAGTAAAAAATAATATTGTATGAAGTAATCTAGCCAGGGTGCCTGACAAAAATGAAAACTAGCTTAGTAGTAGTAGTAGTAGAATACTAGACTAGTATTAAATTTTTGTCTGTCATCCTGACTAGATTGCTTTATATTTTACTTTATACATTTTGTGGGCAGAATTGGATCAGATCGGATAGCGGCGGATATCAGCGGACTGGAGACTGCAAGGTCCGATCAGATCAGATCAGATCCCCCTGAAAAACTGAGTTTCCAACGTGATCTCATCAGACAGCACTTGAGAAAAGGGGCAAACTGTATAACTCTCTAAATATTAAATATAAAAAAACAAACATGATTTTCACTTACTTGTAATAGTGCCAATCCACCATATAAAGTCTGTAAGGTAAGATGCACCTATAATAAATGTGGAAACACATGACAGTTTTTTATGCCGCGCTTTAATAAATGCCATTCAATGAGGATTTAAAGGGGAGTTCCAGCCTTTTTTTACGTTTATTAAAAGTCAGCAGCTACAAAAAGTGTAGCTGCTGGCTTTTAATAAACAGACACTTACCTGCTCCACGGCTCCAGCGACGCGCCGGCCGGGGCTCAGCTCCTCGCCCCCCCCTCGCGGGCCGGCGTCTTCATTCCTAGTGTGGGCACCCGGCAGTGACAGCTTTCGGCTTCACGGCCGTGCACCCACTGCGCATGCCAAATGTGGCATGTAAGGGGGCGAGGAGTGGGTTAAGTGGAAGTTCCATTTTTAGGTGGAACTCCGCTTTAAATGTATTTTCAAAACAAGCTTTAACATGCAAATGTTCAGGCACTTCCTGTTATAGAGTGACAACGCTCTGATACAAAAGGGCTTTAGCAAACTAAATATCATTAATTTATGGGTTTACATATACTTTAAACACATTAAACAATCCAAAATAAACAATTGTACACATTGACAATATAAAAAAAAACTGCTGTACAAGATTTTCTAATTGGATTGGAATAAATCACTAGAACATATCCTAGATATCTCAATAAAGAAGTGGTGCTGCGCTGTTCAAACAATATAAATACGTTGCTGTGCAAATACAAACTGTGCAAATCGAAAAATTATGTAAACTCAACTGACTTACATAAATACCAATGAACGTACATCAAACTGTGTGCAAAATAGTGCAAATTAGATGGGTAACAAATAAATGTACATCACTTTAAAAATGGAAAAACTGCAAAAAAATCCATAAAGTGCAGAAAAAGTCCAGAATTTGCAGAACATGTTCCATGTTCTGCAATTTCTGGACTTTTTCTGCATCTTATGGATTTTTTTGCACTTTGGCATTATAAGATATTGCACTTTTTCCATTTTTAAAGTGATATACATTTATTTGTTACCCATCTAATTTGCACGCAGTTTGTTGCACGTTCATTGGTATTGCACGTTCATTGGTATTTATGTAAGTCAGTTGAGTTTACATCATTTTGCAATTTGCACAGTCTATTTGCACAGCAACATATTTATATTGTTTAAACAGTGCGGCACCACTTCTTTATCAATTTATCCCCCCTTTAGGTATGGTCTGACCCTTTAGGTGCTTGCAGCAGTTTACCACCAGCCAGTTAGTTCCCTAGTAGAGCGGGAATACACCTATATTTCATATCCTAGATATCGTTTTTTAGAGATGCACTGAAATCTCAGCCGCCGAAAATGGTGTTATCGGCAATTTGCCAATAAGAGAAAAAGGTGGCGATAATGGTGCCGAAAACGCACGCATAAAAGTTTGCCGCGCAGCCGCATCGATTTTACTGCAAATTCATAGCGATTTTACCACGGTCATGTGACTCAAAAACTGCATCAAAAATGTAACAATGCATTTCAACGGAGAGGTGTGTTTTTGGTGTTTTTTTTTTTAACTGACCAAAAATGTAGCAAGCAAGATTTTGAACACAACAGAAGCGCAACAGACCAGTGTGAAGACATAAAAATGCTTTGTGTTCAGAAGGTGTTTGGCAGGGGGTGAGGAAGCACTATGTGACCTCTCCATAGTGTGTTTTAACCCCATAAATGGTCTATGGAATGGAATGCAGTGAACAGCCATTGGGGTTTATTTACCAAAGGCAAATCCACTTTGCACTACAAGTACACTTGGAAGTGCAGTCACTGTAGGGGGACATGCAAGGAAAATAAAAAACAGCACTTTTGCTTGCACATGATTGGAATCAGCAGAGCTTCCCCTCATTATAGATCTTCCCCCTTAGATCTAAAGCGACTTTACTTCCAAGTGCACTTGTAGTGCAAAGTGGATTTGCCTTTAGTAAATCAACCCCATTATGTCACACATGGCCTGCAAACGTCAGAGTGAGCGCAATATAATTCTATCATTTACAGGTTAACGTTAAACTGATGAGCTTTTGATGTGTCACCTAAGGACAATTTTGGTTACCATTGCTTTTTGCCATTTTTTTACCAAAAATAAGCAGTGGATAAGCATTTATGCAAATATTGTGCAACACAAAGAGATCGCCGCTACCACAATTTTATTCTACAGGGCCTCTGCTTTCAGAAAGTATATAATTGTTTTAGGGTTTTAAGTAATTTCCTAGCAAAAAAATTGTGATTTTACTATAAATTGATTTAGAAAAGTTTACAGTCACTCACAAGCTTTTATTACTGTCCCAATTGGGTCTATTTCCCCTCCATTCCGTGCACTTATCATCAAGTGGTAGTAAAGTTTTTTTTATTTATATATACAGGTAAGGCTTACCTATAGGTACAGTAAATATCTACTAAATCTGCACCATTTAGGAGATTTTTAGTTTAGCAGCCTGGTGATGTCACCTCAATGGTCTGAATGGCGTCCATAGAGAGGGCCGTAACTCCCGTGTGCATGAACTGTAGTGATGCTATCGTGGCTCGGCCAGTCAAATGACAGCTGCCCGCAAATCCAGAAGGAAGAATGGGTGAAGATGGGATCCCTGTCAGCGCGCCATTGGAGGGCCCCATTTTCGGAAAGTCTTTCATAATGTGCTAGTATGCGATGCATACTAGCACAATATGACATTCATTTGCAGGGAGGATATTTTTATATATAATTGTATGATATTCGCCTTTTTAATTAATATTATGGATTTAAATTAATGTAATTTTATTGTCGACCATTATTGGCACCTTTAGCACAATAAAAGCTCCAGAAAATGTATCCCTTTAAATGATATTTCAGAGGCGCGGCAACCTTGCAGCACATCTAAACATAACCATACTGTGTTGACCAGAGTTTTTCTGCACTGGATCAATGCCAGTCAACACAAGGTCACATAGTAAACAATTCCTTTCTCAGTGCACCATTAACACAAAAACTCGGCTGTGATGTGCGGTGCAGTACATAATGGAAAATACATGCTGCGTTTTTTTTACAGCGCACTGGATGGCATCATAGGGCACTGTGCTGTTATGGCAGAGACCTGAAAAGGATGCACACTTCCAATAAAAAAAAAAAAAACAGACAAATATATAAACAGTGCCTTGCATTACAAAATGCAATTATATTGAACAACAAGGGGCACAGAAAACAATTGTTCAAAAAAAACACAATTCACAATGCTGAAATGGGAAATGATCGCTTCTGAGGCTTTGCACCCAGGACTTAAATGCACTGTAAATGCCATAGGCACATTTACAGTGCATTACCATAGCAGTTAATGGAGGTGATTGCAAAGCATCAACTCCTTCCAAACTCTGCAGGCAGGGTCTTTTCTTGCCTTTCAGCAAAGCAAGGCAACGCCAACGCTGCCATGCCATGTGTACACCTCCTTCCACTCCCTGATTTAAAAATTGTAAGTAGCATTGATAGGTAGTCAGGAGATGTTAAAAATGCAACCCACCTGTCTATTTTTGTCTATGTCTTGTCTATGTGAATGAGGTCTTAGACCTCTCATACTGGGGCCGCCCGTGTGTTAGCGCTAAAGTGACGCTCATTTAAGTAGTGCTTTAGCGCTGTTTAAAAACGCCCCGCTAGCGGCCAAAAAAGGGGTTAAAACCGCTATTGTTGCGGCACTACCGAATCTCTTTTCAGATGCTTCAGACGCGCTGCCCATCCATTTCAAAGAGGAGGGGCGTTTTGGGAGCGCTGTATAGAGCGCTCCCAAACCGCCCCAAAGACGCTGCTTGCAGGATTTTTTCTAGTGTCCCACAAGTGCACATCCCCAGTGAGAAAGCACTTGGACTTTCACATTTGGGCAGCTTGGGAGGCAATTTTCAGGCGCCATTTCTATAATACACTGATCAGCAGTTGCAGCCCCCCAAATGACAAAGGTTTTTCAGAATGTCCTTAAACAGAAGTTGAGCCACACATATAGACATATTGAAATTCAGGCTAGTTCAGCATAGACTAACCAAATGTTGATCCCCCTATGAACAGCTTGAAGCAAAACTAAAGTCCCACAATAAAAAAACTAGGGGGAACACACCACATATATCAAACACATCCCTTGGTAAACTAGTAAAGGCTTTAGCTACCGTCCCCACATTTTGGCCATGCACCTCTAATGTGTTTCACCCCGATTGGGCTTAATCGTTGAGGACCTCTATGACTAAGCCCAATCGGGGTGAAACGCTTCAGAGGGGGGATAGCCGTGATGTAGGGACTGTAGCAGAAGTCTTTACTGGTTTACCAGTGGATGTGGGTGACCTTTATGGTGTGCACCCCCTAATTTTGCTATTGAGTGAGACGTGCTCTTAGAAGGTCCGGCACCCGCTGTCTAAGGTATAAGTTCACCTGTACTGTAGTCCCGTGATCCTGCTCTGTCAGGGATCTAAACGCTGCTTCACCAGTCTTGGATTTTAAATCCCAGGGGCTTAATCTCCTTTCCGAACCTCTCAGCGTGTACGGACAAAAGGCATTCCAATTGGTCAGCAGCGCAGCTGTCCAATCAGAATCCATGTAGGCTGTCCCGTTAGCGCAGTGAGGAGAGAAAGCCAGGAGGATTTCAAATCCCGGGACCAGTGAAGCAGCGTTCTGGTCTCTGACAGTGCAGAATCGTGGGACTACAGTACAGCAATAATGGGGAGGGGGTCGAGTGTAAGGTCCCTTTACAGATGTCTGTAAAGCTGAACTTTCACTTTAATGGAAAGGTTAACCTTTTCTTCAGGGTATAGCATGTTGCGAATGGACTGGCCCCTGCACCTCCCCGATCCCCGCTGTGACAATTTAAAAGAAATGTGGCTAAGCAGGGCTCCGCCCCTGCCCAGTCATGTCACTGATTGACAGGGCTATGTGCATTGAAAACTACAAGGTCCTGCAGCCTTTGCGGGTGTCGGCTTGTAGTTTTCAATGAACTACCACGGCGCTGTTGTCGTTCATTCACGCTTCCTATCAGGTTGTATCTGTTTGCCGGGATGTACAGGGACGCAGATACACAGGCAGATCTGCTGATCGCTGGTGCAATGCTTTACAGGCTTAAAAAAAAGCACTTTTTTACCTGCAACAAATATGTATTATTTTTTTCCAAAAAGTGACCTTATCCTTTGAGAACTGGTGGAAGGATGCGTTTGAGCGGCGTTATTGTTTTCACTAAGGATGAGCTCTGGCGTGTTCGCATGCTACACGTGCAGAGCCCGCCAGGAAGTGTGCACGGCGCTGCGCTAATCACAGCCAGGGAGACATTTCCCAATCTCTGCAGCCGAGCATCGGGACATTGTCTCCCTGGCTGTGATTAGCGCAGTGCCGTGCACACTTCCTGGCGGGCTCTGCACATGGACTGTGCGAACACGCCAGAGCTCATCCTTAGTGGTCACAGTGAGAACTAAAGTCACAAATTAAAATACGACGAGCAGGCAAGTTCTTTATTGCAGAAGTGTCATGCTATGTCTCTTCTGCAATAAAAGAAACCTACCTGCTTGCTTGCAGTCTTCTTTAGAATGGGCGCAGAGCTGCACAACCGCAGCTCGGTGTATTTTCCGGCATGGATACCGGGATTCGGCATGAATACATTCTTCACAGAAGCGACATCCCACGCCAGTCAATGAAGACAGCTGCAACCTGACACCCAGAAGAAGCCAGGTAGAAGACGCTGCTCCCAGCTCCCGTTGAAGAAAACTAAGTATCGCAGAATTTAGTTGCACTTTGGAGGACCGTTAGTTTAGAATGGCTGCACTAGACTGATCAGAGTGTTACAAAAATGGGTGGCTTGTTGTACATGCCAGAAAAAATAATAATAATAATAATAAAATACAAATCGATATTTAGGGTTCATTCCCGCGTTGGTGTCCATTGTGTAGGGGGGATGCATCATTACAACGCATTGCACGGTTTACTTCTTACCTTGAGGAGTCACAAAATGACCTTCCATTGGAGTGTGTGCAATAAAAACAACAGGCATGATCATGGCACAGAGATAACAATGGTTGGGCACATGACATGAGCCCCCTTCTTCTGACATGAATAGAAATGACATGTTCTGTCCACAATGACTTTAGCAATAAAGCTTCTTCTAAGGCAGCATTGTCCCCTGTCCTGTCAATGACATCAGTAGTTGTGATGCTGCAGGGAACAGGCATGACTGCACCAAGTCTATTGTTGCCAGTAGCACTGCCAGGGTGCAGTAGTCACATGTGTCCTGTAGCTGGCACCCTGCCCTCCCTCTCTCTCTCCCTTACCTCTGGTGCGGGCTCTCAGGATGCCTTTCTTCTGCAGCACAAACGTGGAGCCATTGAGCAGGCTGGAGAAGAGCGCCACACTTAGCCCTAGCAGGGGCAACTCAGGCTCGGTGTCCATCATCCCTGGTGTGGTGTCAGTCCCCGGCAGGCAGCCTTCTCATGCTCTCCGTACCAATCTCCTTCCGGGATGACGAGCCGTCCGTCCCTCAGCCAAGCTCCACAAACTCCAGCACAACTGTGCGGCGCGGTGCAGGAGGGGGGTGAACTGCTCTTTTTTTCCCTTCTGTATAAACTTTATTGTTCAGAAAACAAAGTGCTGCAAAGAATACTCTGGATTTACATGCCCCGAATTAAAAATACACCACTTCAGCCCTTAGCCTTTTTTTTTTTAGATTTGGTATTTACAAGTTAACCACCTCAATACAGGGCACCTACACCCCCTTCCTGCCCAGCTATCCTGGTCCAGAGCTATCATAGAATGCATTAAGATAAAAAAAAAATCACTTTACAATCACGTTAACCACTTCTATACGGGGCACTTATACACCTTCCCGCCCAGACCAATTTTTAGCTTTCAGCGCTGTTGCACTTTGAATGACAATTGCGCGGTCATACAACACTGTACCCAAATTAAATTTTTATCATTTTGTACCCACAAGTAGAGCTTTCTTTTGGTGGTATTTGATCACCTCTGGGATATTTATTTTCTGCAAAAAAAATTGACCGGAAATTTAGAAAAAAAATGTTTTTTTTGTTTCTGTTATAAAACATTGTAAACAAGTATGATTTCTCCTTCACTGATGGTACTGCACTGACGGGCACTGATAAGGCGGCACTGATGGGCACCGATGAGGTGGCACTGATGTGGTGGCATTGATGGGCACTAATATGCGGCACTGATGGGTGGCACGGATGGGCACTGATAGGCAGCACGGATAGGCGGCATGGATGGGCTTGGATAGGCGGCACGGATGGGCACGTATAGTTGGCACAGATAGGCGGCACGGATGGGCACTGATAGGCGGCACGGGTGGGCACTGATAGGCAGCATGGATGGGCACTAATAGGCAGCATGGATGGGCACTGATAGGTGGTACGGATGGGCATAGATGGGCACTATCGTATGTGTTGTACTAATGGATGCCAATCAGTGCCAAACAATGCCTGCCAATCAGTGATGCCCATTGTGGGCACTGATTGGCATCCATTGCGGCACTGATTGGCATCCATTTTTAGTGTGCTCAACCCTGGTGGTCTAGGGTGGCATACCTTTTTTTTTTTTTTGCATCCCTGGTGGTCCAGTGGGCATCCCTGGTGGTCCAGTGGGCATCCTCAGGGGGGCTGTGCTGATAATCGATCAGCACAAACCCCCCCTGTCACAGGAGCAGCCGATCGGCTCTCCTCTACTCGCGTCTGACAGACGCGAGTGAGGAAAAGCCGATTACCGGCTTTTCCTGTTTACATCGTGATCAGCCGTGATTGGACACGGCTGATCACGTGGTAAAGAGTCTCCGTGAGAGACTCTTTTCCTTGATCGGTGTTGCGGGGTGTCAGACTGACACCCTGCAACAACGATCGCTGCGATGCGCGCCCCCGGGGGAGCGCAGCGGCTCAAAATCCTGAGGACGTCATATGACGTCCACTCAGGATTCTACAACCACTTTGCCGACGTCAATATGTCATTGGCGGGCGGTAAGTGGTTAAGGTTCGCCCTATAGCAGTTTTACTACTACAGAGCAGCACCTCTGCATCGGATCACGTATACATACAGGATTCAAGTCTTCTAGGTAGGCAGCTTGCATGCGTGCCACAGTCCCGCTGTAATTATACTAGTAAAAGCACCTCCCACCGTGTAGTAAAACACTAACTTGATTGCCCCAAATGGTTACCGCTTCCCAGTGTCTCTAGTACAGTGACAGCGCTTAGATTTTAGCACTGATCACTGTATTTTTGTCACTGGTCCTCAAAAAGTGTTAGTTAGTGTCTGAATGTCCGCCGCAATATCGCAGTCTCGCTATAAGTCGATGACCTATTACTAGTAAAAAAAAATATCCCATAGGTTTAGACGCAATAACTTTTTAGAAAACATCAATATACGCTTATTGTTTTTTTTTAACATAAATATGTAGAAGAATATATATTGGCCTAAATTTATCAAGAAATTATATTTTAATTTTGTTTATTGGATATGTTTTATTGCAGAAAGTAAAAAATATATAAAAAAAAAATTCAAAATTGTCTGTCTTTTTTTGTTTATAGTGCAAAAATAAAAGATGCAGAAGTGATAAAATACAACCAAAAGAAAGCTCAATTTGTGGGAAAAAGGGACCTAAATTTTATTTGGGCACAGCGTTGCACGACCGCACAATTGTCAGTTAAAATAACGCAGTGTCATTTTGCAAAAAATGGCCTGATCATGAAGGGGGTAAATCTTCTGGAGGTCAAGTGGTTAAATATGTAAAATCATTTCATACAATAAAAATCAATATATTCCAGAGAGCTTCTGTGTACATATATTTAGAAGGCAATATATTACTATACTCATGAACTATATTAAAGCTGTTATAAACCTTAGACACGAAATATGAACAAAGTGTATCCTTCTAAAGTGTGTTCAGTCTCAATCCAGAGCGCTAACTGATGTTTAAACAGTTCAAACACAAGATGGAAAAACCGACAATACACATAACAAGTAATTTGTCTGGTTTAAAATGAAAAAGCCAACATAGTAACAAATTATCAGCTCCTGATATTTACAGACAATTGTAAAAAATCTGTGTGTAGCGCCCCCTTTACTTTCAGTAAGGGCACTACGCTAAATTTAGTGGGAGAATGAGAGCGGTAAGTTGCTCTCATTCAAAATTTTGTTAAATTTGGCTGTCGCCAAATTCTGGATTGTCCTGTGGGTCAGTCTGTGCGTCCAGAGATACGGTCTCATCTCTGGACGGCAGATGGAGCCAGAGGGATCCAGGCGGAGCCACTTCTTTCCAGCAGCCAATGAGAGGAGTTGAGCCTTGCTGTGCATGCTGGGAGGGGGTATTTCTGTGGCGGAGGCCATTGTTCTTGGTTCTTCGTGGGTACCTGGTTCGAGGTGCAGCACCCACCTTTAGGGTGTGCGCACATCGCGGGCCCCACCACTATGGCCTACCTGGCCTGGGGTCGCACGCAACGCGGAGTTCCAGACTCTGGGTCCTTCTGGCCTGGAGCAACAGATGTCACAAAGGGGCCCCAGTGACTTACTGGGTCCCCAAATTCTACTGAGGAGATCCCAGGCTGTATGCCGTTCGTTGGGGGATCGGCTTGAGGAAAACCCGAAGGCAGGTTATCCAAAAGGGCTTGAACATACATGTATAAATACATGTATAAAGGAGTATAACGAGGGCCTGTCATGGCTCTATAGATGTATAAAGGAGTATAACGAGGGCCTGTCATGGCTCTATACATGCATATAGGCGTATAAAAGGACCTGCCTTTGCTCTATACATGTATCCAGGAGTATAAAGGGACCTGTGAATTGCCGGCGGCCACAATGTCTTTTGCGCGAACTAATCAATGTACGCTAATTGTGTTTTTTTTTTTGGTACCAAAAATATGTAGAAGAATACATATTGGCCTTAACTGAAGAAAATAGTTTATTTTTCTAAATTTTGGGGATATTTATTATAGCAAAAAGTTAAAAAATATATATATTTATAGCACAAAAAATAAAAAAAAAGCTCTATTTGTGGGGAAAAAAAGGACATCAATTTTATTTGGGTAGCAGAGCTGGCGGAACGGGCTGGCGGGCATCAGTATGCTGCCCCCCTAAAAGTGCTGCCTGGTACCCATGGTACCACCCGGTCCCATCATAGGGCCGGCCCTGGTCACAACACATTTACATACAACGCGCCCCCTAACAGACTAGAATTAGGCGGGCTTACGCCATGTCAGATACACTACGCCGCCGTAACTTAGAGCGCAAGTTGTTTCTGAATACAGGACATGGCGCTCTAAGTTATGGCGGCGTAGTGTATCTGAGAAACGCTACGCCCGCCTAAAAATAGGCATTTGTATGTGAATCTGGGCCTATAATTTTTGCGCACACCAATCAATATACGCTTATTGCAACTTTTTCACCAAAAATATGTAGAAGAATATATATCGGCCTAAACTGATGAAGATTTTTTTTTATATATATATTTTCTGGGGATATTTATTATAGTAAAAAGTACAAAAAATTGTGTTTTTTTTTCAAAATTGTCGCTCTTTTTTTGTTTATAAATAAAAATAAAAACCGCAAAGGTGATCAAATGCCACCAAAAGAAAGCTCTATTTGTGGGGAAAAAAGGACATACATTTTGTTTTGGTGCAACGTTGCACGACCGCGCAATTGTCAGTTAAAGCGTCGCAGTGACATATCGCAAAAAATGGCCTGGTCAGGAAGGGGGCAAATACTTCCGGGGCTGAAGGGGTTAATAAGGCCTGCTTCTGTGCACTCTTCTTCCTTCCTAGCATCGACCCTCCTATTCTGCTGCAGAGGTGAGGCTTGAAATTGCCTCATACTATGGCCATGGCTGGTTTATTACAGGCCCATCAGAATGAGCGGCTTTTTTTTTATTACGGCCGCTCCCCTTTTTAATCTGCCGCAGTGGTGAGAATAAAGTGATTTCAAACCTCACCTCTGGTAAAAATTTGTAGGAACCCCGCAGGGCTTTCTTCTTTTGTAGTGGCGGCATCCCTCATAATCTGGCGAAGAGGTGAGGCTTGAAATCGCCTCATAAAGCGTTGCTGCTGTCTTCTGGTGCAGCGGCTAGGTGTGCTACCTTTTCTTCAAGCCAAACCCCAACATTTTAGCAAAGCACCGCAATTTTTTTTGTAGTATACCACTATGGGACTGTAAAAAACCTGGGGCACCTTTGGATGCGCAAGGAGAGTAGTAATGCGGCACATTACACACACCGCAGTGAACAGTGGGTGTGGCCAAATTGTGTTAGTGGGAGGTGCTTAAAGGGGCATGTTTAAATAAAACAAAAGCATTTGTGTACCCATAAAATATGTCTAGATTAATAAAACAAATGTCACTCTATACATATGAACTTAGCCTACCTTAAAAGTGGACAGTGTCAGTAGGGCAGTGGATGGTCTGTGGACAGTGTCAGTATGGCAGTGGACTGTATCAGTAGGGCAGAGGTTGGTGTCAGTAGAGTAGTGGACATGTCAGTAAGGCCCCGTACACACGAGAGGATCGATCCGCTGAAATTGATCCGCGGATCGGTTTCAGCGGATAAAAATTTCTTAGCATGCTAAGAAATCTATCCGCTGGAATCGGCTCCAGTGGATCGATCCGGTGGTCTGTACAGACTCACCGGATCGATCCGTCCGAACCCATCCCTCGCATGCGTCGTAATGATTCGACGCATGCGTGGAATTCCTTATATGACAGCGTCGCGCACGTTGCCGCGTCATCATCGCGGCGATGGCGCGACACGTCATCGCGATGGGAATTCGGCGCGGATTTCGATCCGATGGTGTGTACACTACATCAGATCAAAATCCTCAGAGGATTTATCCGCGGAAACGGTCCTATCGTGTGTACTAGGCATTAGACAGAGGACGGTGTCAGTAGAGCAGTGGACATGTCAGTAAGACAGAGGACGGTGTCAGTAGAGCAGTGGATGGTGTCAGAAGAGTAGTGGATATGTAAGTAAGACAGAGGACGGTGTCAGCAGAGCAGTGGATGGTGTCAGTAGAGTAGTGGACATGTCAGTAAGACAGAGGACGGTGTCAGTAGAGCAGTGGGTGGTGTCAGTAGAGTAGTGGACATGTCAGTAAGACAGAGGACGGTGTCAGTAGAGCAGTGGATGGTGTCAGTAGAGTAGTGGACATGTCAGTAAGACAGAGGACGGTGTCAGTAGAGCAGTGGGTGGTGTCAGTAGAGTAGTGGACATGTCAGTAAGACAGAGGAAGGTGTCAATAGAGCAGTGGATGGTGTCAGTAGAGTAGTGGACATGTCAGTAAGACAGAGGACGGTGTCAGTAGAGCAGTGGATGGTGTCAGTAGAGTAGTGGACATGTCAGTAAGACAGAGGACGGTGTCAGTAGAGCAGTGGGTGGTGTCAGTAGAGTAGTGGACATGTCAGTAAGACAGAGGAAGGTGTCAATAGAGCAGTGGATGGTGTCAGTAGAGTAGTGGACATGTCAGTAAGACAGAGGACGGTGTCAGTAGAGCAGTGGATGGTGTCAGTAGAGTAGTGGACATGTCAGTAAGACAGAGGACAGTGTCAGTAGAGCAGAGGTTGGTGTCAGAGGCATTGCTAGGGGGGTGCGGGGGGTGCGGTCCGCCCCGGGTGACACCCGCTAGAGGGGTGACACCATCCCGTTTTTTTTTGTTTTTTTTTAGCTGACATGCCCAGCCTGCCCTGTGCAATCCCAGCCTGCCCTGTACCACCCCAGCCTGCTCTGTGCCACCCCAGCCTGCCCTATACCACCCCAGCCTGACCTGTATCGCCCAGCCTGCCCTGTACCACCCCAGCCTGCCCTGTACCACCCCAAACAGCCCTATACCACCCCAGCCTGCCCTGTACCCCCCCAAACAGCCCTGTACCACCCCAGTCTGCCCTGTACCACCCCAGCCTCCCTGTACCACCCAGCCTGTCCTGTGCCACCACAGCCTGCCCTGTACCACCCCAGCCTGCCCTGTACCACCCCAAACTTTCCCATGCCACCCCAACTTGCCCTGTGCCACCCTAACTTGCCCTGTACCACCCCAATCTGCCCTATGCCACCATAACTTGCCCTATACCACCCCAACCTGCCCAATGCCACCCTAACTTGCCCTGTACCACCCCAACCTTTCCCATGCCATCCCAACTTGCCCTATGCCATCCTAACTTGCACTATACCACCCCAACCTGCCCTGTACCACCCTAACTTGCCCTATACCACCCCAACCTGCCCTATGCAACCCTAACTTGCCCTATACCACCCCAAACTACCCTATATCACCCCAACATGCCCTATACCACCTTAACCTGTCCTATACCACCCCACTACACCAACCTGCCACTATACCACTCTATACTACCCTAACCTGCCACTATACTGCCCTATACTATCATTAACAGGGGCTGGTTTGGGGTGCGCCCTGTGCCCGTGCGCTGCCTGTTTGGTGCTGGGCAGCCTAGACAGAGGGGGGGGTGACACCATGTTTTACCGCACCGGGTGACACCAACCCTAGTGACGCCACTGGTTGGTGTCAGTACTATGTCAGTTTATTTTTTTTAAAGTTTTTGTTTAGAGCCCTGCTGAGTGAGTGAGTGAAAAACTTATATAGCGCTGCACATGCGAACTGAATCGCCTCTGGGCGCTTGTTGACCATTTCTCCTTTGACCTCAGAAGAGTTGGGTTTTGATCTTTCTCCTAAAGACCAAGTGGTTCTCCTCCAACCGAATGGAGGTTGGTAAAGTGTTCCAAAGTCAAGGGCCTTAGACAGCAAATCTTCTTTCTCCTTTGGACTTGTATCTGGTTTTGGGGATTTGGAGTAAATTTTGGTTTGAGGATCGCAGAACGCGATTGGTGTTGTAAGCCTTTAGTTTTTCGCACAAATACTTGGGGGCATTTCCCAAAATACATTTGTGCGTCAGACAAAGCGATTTGAAAGTGATTCTGTCTTTCACTGGCAGCCAGTGAAGGCTTCTCAGTGAGGGCGAGATTGATTCCCAAGGTTTTTTCCCAGTCACAAGTCGCGCGGCAGTATTCTGAACGACCTGCAGGTGCGTGATTTGGTACTTTGGGAGTCCGAGATAGAGGGAATTTGCATAGTCCAGTCTGGAGTTAACAATTGTTCCCACCACGACTGCTATGTCTTCTTTGGGAATAAATGGAATAAGTCTGCGTAGTAGGCGCATCAGATGTTGTGATCCGCTGACTACTGACCCTATTTGTGCATCCATTGTCATGTAGCTGTCAAAAATGACCCAGAGACTTTTCACTTTGGTGCTAGGGGTGATGATTTTGCCCAGAATGGGCGGAGGTGTCCAGGTCGTTGCCAGTTGATTCTTCCAATTGGCGTGAAACAGAAGAAGTTCTGTTTTCGATCCGTTGAGTTTAAGATAACTCTTTGTCATCCAGTTCTCTATCAAAGAGAGACATTTCTTTAGAGCGAGATGATGATCCTATTTGTTGCCGATGAGAAAGTACAATTGTGTGTCATCTGCATAGGAATGGTAGAGCAGCTTTTGGCTGCTAATGATTTCAAAAAGGGGGCGGAGATAGATATTAAACAGCACCGGGGACAGAGGGGATCCTTGAGGGACTCCACATGACACTGTGCATTTTTCAGAAGTAAACGGTCCCAGTTTCACTACTTGTGATCGGTTTTCCAAAAAGGAGGAGAACCAGGATAGGTCACATTCCGCGACTTTGGCTACTTCAACTAGCCGGGTCAGCAATAGTTTGTGGTCTACCGTGTCAAAAGCTGCGCTGAGGTCCAACAGTACTAGAAGACAAGATTCTCCTTCGTCTGCGGCCTCTAGAGCATTATCCCATATTTTAAGCAATGCTGTTTCCGTCCCGTGTCCTGGACGGAAACCCGATTGAAAAGGATCGAGCAAATTATGGGTGTCTAAATGCTGTTGCAGCTGTTGTACCACCACTTTCTCCATTACCTTGGAGAAGACGTTCAGGCCTGTTATGGGACGACGATGTTCAGGGTCCTTGGGGTCAAGGGTGGGCTTCTTTAGGATGGGTTTGATTATACCTTGTTTCAACAGGGTGGGCACTATGCCCTCACTGAATGACTGGTTAATCAGCTGTTTGATAGGTGGTGCAAGAATATTGGCACATTCCTTAAGCAGTTTGGTGGGGATAATATAATTAGGTGCTGTGCTATTTCGCAGGGCGCTGATGATATTTTTTGTGTCCTCGATGGAGATGGGTTTTAGGGTAAATATTGTTGATTGGGGCTGATTCCGGTGGGAATTGGGTGGGTGACTTAGGGGGAAATTGGGGGGGGGTGCTGTTTTGCTGAATGCTTTCACGGATCCTTTCGATTTTGTTAACGAAATGATCCGATAATTCATTGCAAAATTCTTGGGTATCTGAATTGGGAGGTTCTAGACAGACTGGATTCATGGTCTGGGTGACAAGCTTGAAAAGTTTGCGGGGACGGTTTTGGGCATTGGTGATGATCTTGGAAAAATTATTTTTTTTGGCCTTAAAAATTTCTTTGTGGGGGGCTTTGATGAAATATCAGGGATCTAAACAGACCCCTGATCTCTCACTTTTGTGACAGAGATTCCACAGTCCCTTTCCCTACAGCCTTAGCTGCATTGGACAGTGAATGAATGGAAACATGCTCTGTGCTGAGTGGCTTCCTGTTCATTCACAAACTGAAGCATAGTAGACACAGTCTACTATGCTTTGGTTTTGAATGGACACAGGAGTGATCAGTACTGATCACTCACTGTGTTTATTATGAAAATAAAGGGGCTAGTAAATTACATATTTACCGCTTCCTTTCCCCGCTCTCTATCCTGAAACTATCCACTACAGCAGCCAGTAAGAGAGGAGAGAAGGGAAGATGGCAGCACTGTGGGGGAGGGGAGGGTCTTCCCAGGCAGCAGAAGGAAGTGCAAGTGGGGGTGGAGGCATTTACTAGAACCAATTGGCTGTATTTTCTTCCTACAGACACTGAAGGCTGGTGAAATCGAGAAGAGGAGAAGCTGGATTTCAGATGCTGCAAGAGGAAAATGCAGCCAATCGGTTTCTAGTAAATGCCACTCCCGCCACCCCTTCTGCCAGGTGTGACAATGCAGCATCCAGGGCACATGCATCCCCTGCTGTATGTTATATATTTCTTCTCAGAAGTGACTCATGCTGATAACAGAGGAATGAAGCACCAGGTAGAAATTACACTTAGAGCTTTGGAGATAGACAAGTAAATACTACAGATATACTGTATGTGCTTTGTTTAGATTTAATTTACAACCACGTTAAGGTGTCCCAGTGATCTGACACTTGTATGACCCTTGATAAACTCACATGGTACTACTGACGAAACGTGTCAGACGGAGCCAATGATGTCATCAGGTCACCAGAATTGTTATCAGCAATTACTGGAGAGTCCTCCCCTCTGTTCCTTTGAGTATCAATACCCCATATTGTGAGTCAATTTTGAAGATTGGCTGCTGAGGACATCATTTTAAGGAGTCTTTTACCACAATCTACAGCCATTACTCATGTTGGTCCCAACTTAAAGGGCAAAAGTACTGTTGAGCCAAGATTATTTAGGTCCACGTATGAAGGTGAGCTGCTAAAATCATCAGTGGGAGGATTCACATTCTTTTCATTTTAGGTTACAGCGCCAAATTACAAAGCACATTCAAAGGAGAATGGATTTTGTATGTTTATGGAAGTCGCAAGAGAACCATTAAGGACAGAACCATAGAGTTTGTTATAGAACTGTTTATATAGAGATTTACTGTACGTTCATTACATTATAATATTTTGTGTGAGGGGGTGACACCATTATTGTTATATTGAGTTTTGACCATATTTTTTGGAGTTCATTTCAGGTCTATGTATTGTGACAGGAAGTCAGGTAAATCTGTGGGTGTTGTCACAGACGGGACATACATTTCTGCCTTGTTCAGAGAATACACCAATTGTTATTAGGCGTCAGCTGCAAACGTAGCCAGAAAAGGCTAAAGGCCATTGGAAGACTTCAGCTGTTCAGAATGAGGCAATTAAGGCCTCTATAAGTAGTCCAGAGGATTACCAATAATTTGCTGCATGCTGAGGCTCTCTGAGTGAAAGAGAGCAGTACTGAAAGTCTTCTGAGGAGATGAGGAGAGGATTGATTTTTCTGTGTGATAAAAAATCAAAAGACTATTGTTTTTCTGCTGTATGATCAGCACTGTCTACCCAGCAGTAGGCTGTGCTAGACTCCATAGATAGGTTCCTGTGTGGTGAAGGTAGACGCCCAAAGTGGCTAGGATTTATTTTATGTTTGATTTTGTTTATGCTGTTTGGATGCTTGCACTTGTTTCCAGCAAGATGGAAGAATAAACCAAAATCTTTGTTTTCAACCGTCTTCGACTGCCTGTCTGTATAAATTCAGTGTGTGGTGAACCCATCCAGGGGGTCACACACCCTGCTACCGAGCTTACAGTATATAGAGATTTATGTTTTCAACATATGCTATAATATTTTGTGTGAGGGGGTGACACCATTATTGTTATATGGTGTTAAGGTAATATTTGTTGGCATTTACACCAATATGGTGGGTATTTGTAAGAATCGGATCACTGGGACACCCAAATTAAGAGGGTGTCACCACTATTTGTTACTACCCAGTAATATTTAACCATTTTTGTTAAGATTTTCTCTACACATGGCAGCACAGCATTTCTTTCTTTTATACTTTATACAGGTGTGGGGACACATATCAATGTTAGCAGCTACCCAATAATTTGCTATTTGAGTACGTTGACGTGAGTGTGCGGTGTGCCTTTAATTATTTGAGCACTATTAGCCAGATTCAGGTACGGCGGCGCATCTTTCAGGCGGCGTAGCGTATCGTATTTAAGCTACGCCGCCGTAAGTCAGAGAGGCAAGTGCTGTATTCACAAAGCACTTGCCTCCTAAGTTACGGCGGCGTAGCCTAAATGGGGCCGGCGTAAGCGCGCCTAATTCAAATGAGGATGAGGGGGCGTGTTTTATGTAAATGGGAGGTGACCCGACGTGATTGACGTTTTTTACGAACGGCGCATGCGCCGTCCGTGTACATATCCCAGTGTGCATTGCTCCAATGTACGCCGCAAGGACGTATTGGTTTTGACGTGAACGTAAATTATGTCCAGCCCCATTCACGGATGACTTGCGCAAACGACGTAAAATTTTCAAATTTCGAAGCGGGAACGACGACCATACTTAACATTGACTAGTCCAGCTATTTGTTCGACTAACTTTACGCCGGAAAAAGCCATACGTAAACGACGTAAAAAAAATGCGTTTGTGAATCGGCGTATCTAGTCATTTACATATTCTACGCCAAACTCAACGGAAGCGCCACCTAGCCTAAATATTGCACCCTAAGATACGACGGCATAGGAGACTTACGCCGCTCGTATCTTAGCCTAATTTAAGCGTATCTGGTTTCCAGAATACGCTTAAATTTAGGACGGCGTAGATTCAGAGTTACGTTGGCGTATCTACTGATACGCCGGTGTAAAGCTACCTGAATCTGGCTATATGAACATAGATTGCTCTTCTGAAAGCACTGCACATGTGAATGAGACCTTATGGTTACACTGGGACTGGTGTGCTGGTGATTGGGGGCACTGTGACTAGCGCCACTATTAGGGCTTGTTCACACATGTGAGGTTAAGGGAAGGGGTAAAACCTTGCAGCTGAGCCATTGGTTTTACCACCCCCAACTGCTCCCTCTAGCTGGAGGGAGAAACTTGTGCAGTCTGCAAGAGGTTAAAGCAGGTGGTGATGAGATGATACAACACCTCTTTATCGCCTGTCAAATGCTCTCTGAAGAGCAATCCAAACACAGAACACTCTTCAAAGAGTGAGATTGGTTTGGTGGTGATTGGGGACAATGTGACTGGCTGCTCACATATGGGGTTGGGGGCAGTAAAACCTTGCGGTGGGGCCATGGTTTTACTGCCCCCCAACTGCTCCCCCTTTACCTTAAGAGGCCAGGGGTGTACACATTCCATGGCTGCGATGCTCGGGCCACTTAGGCGTCGCCCTCTCTCACGTCACAGGTCCCAGAAGATTGCCCGGCCACTAACGACTTGCGCATGAAGCCACAAGCTGTCACAGCTGGGTGCCCGCACTTGCAATCACAGCGCCGTGGAGAGGGAGAGGAGCGAGACTTCAGGTGGCCGCATCGCTGGACCGTGGGACAGGTGAGTGGCTGTTTCTTAGAAGACAGCAGCTACACTTTTTGTATCTGCTGACTTTTAATAAATGTAAAAACAAGTGGAACTCCGCTTTAATGCATAGAGTCATCACTGACTCAGTTTTTTTTATTCATTCATAGCTGAGGCATAGTTAATTTACTTTACTTCAGTTTGTGAATGAACAGGAAGCTCTGTACAGGGCTATTCCTGTCCATTCATTCTGTGCAGCTGAGGCTGCAGAGAAAGGGGCTGATGAATCTGTCCTCAGTCCATTTCTCTGTCTAAAGAGAGACATACTTAAACCTGATATTTCACCAAAGACTCCCCAAAAGGGGTTTTAAAAAATATATAGAAAATAAAGTTGTAAAAAGAACAAAAAAAAAAAAACTACTGACACCAGTGGCGGAACTACCAGGGTCGCACTTGTGACTGGGCTCTGGCATTCCGCCATCGTGGGGGGACCCCAAGATGGAATGGTGCCACATGGTAAGTAAGGGCCTTGGGGAGAGAGCCTTCATGGTTTCTTGCCCTGGGGTCCTAAAAGTTCTAGTTAGGCCTTTGATTCTATCCATAAATGGAAAAAAAAATTGAGTTTTGCCCTCAGGTCCACTATAAAGATGTATGTAAGTAGAGTCCCAAAGCCTGCTGTGCTGGATCATACAAACATTGGGTGCCCATACTTTGGTTACTAAGCACATCACCATGGATTTGTATTTCCTGATTAGAGAGCATTCATGTGTCACACACACTAATATGCCTTCTGTCATAAGACACCGGTAAATATTATACGTCAGCACACATAGATGCACAATGCTATCCTAACGCTACTGATAAAGTTGAGAAATGTCACATGTCCCGGCTCGTGACTCATCCCCCCTCCCCTCTCAGAGTCAGTGGCGGAAGCAGGAAGCTGGCAGGGTCCAGAGTGACGTCACGGCCGGGTTGTGGAGCTGTCCGCAGGGGATCCATGGATTGTACGACCTCGGGGCATGAGAAACGAGTGAGGGGCGGCCGGTGGCCACGGAGCAGGTGACATGCTTTGTTTATATGTGTGTGGACATGGCAGGGACTTAGTGAGGTGAGCCTTGTCCTCCAGTTCTAATAGAGTCTATGCAGGTAATGAGAATACAGTGTAGGACTGTCCTTAGGTGTGGAGGGAACGCAATGATCCTGTGTCATGGTACAGCAATGGGCTGGCTATGGCAGAAGCTGAGTGCTGTCATACTACAAAGCCCCATCTTCTTTCAGTAGAGGAGAGCTTTCTGATGTCACACAGTACTGTCCTCATACTCAGAACAAATAGGAAATAAATGCAGGGGGGCCTAAAAACCACTGCAGGTACGCTGCCAATGCTAAGCTGAGGTGGGGAAGCTTGCTATCAGTGAAGCTGAAGACCATCAGTTCTAACTAGGGATGTGCAGATCTTAGTCTGGACCCACCTGAGCAAGCCCAGCAAGAAGCCGTCGCTGTACTGGGCCAATCATAAGTGGCCAAGGCAACCCTTGCAGTCGCTCATACACGTCCCACGTATACATGCGGCAGCGTGGAGAATGCTTTGGCCACAGGTGATTGGCCCAGTACTGTGACAGCTTCCTGGTGGCCTTGCGCTAGGACTAGGATCCAAGCATGCCTGATCTCATACCTAGATGTAATGTGTTAATGTTCATTAAGGATGAGCTCCGGCGTGTTCGCATAGAACACGTGCAGAGCCCGCCAGGAAGTGAGCACGGCACTGCGCTAATCACAGCCAAGGAGAAACTGTCCCGATGCTCGGCTGCAGGGATCGTGAAATGTCTCCCTGGCTTTTATTAGCGCCGTGCTCACTTCCTGGCGGGCTCTGCACGTGTTCTATGCGAACACGCCGGAGCTCATCCTTAATGTTGATATTAATGTAGCGCTAAGCCCCAAAGGAGCTGCTGAGTATGTTTGGGTGGCATGTTACCTCTATCTTCTCGCTGTCCAGGGTGAAATGAGAGTCTGAAGAATTCCAATGTCCACATAGGATGCATTAAGGTGAAAAAACATTTACCTTTACAACCCCTTTAACCCCCCACTTCTATCTATAGGCCCCCTTTAATTCAGCATTCCACTTTAAGAGGCTTCTTGTGAGCCATATCAGCACCACACACAAAATCAAAACAAAAAAAAACATTTTATACGAGGCTTCTATGCGTCATATTACCCTCTTATCTACCTAAAGTGAGTATATACCTCCCCTTCCCTAAACCATATCTCTTCAAAGTGTACCCTATACCCTCTCTTTTCCCCCTCCCCATCTCAAATTCCATTCTTCAAAAACCACATGTATCCTCCTATACCCCCGTGCATATCGCATGTAGGGGTGGGTGGGACAGTGAGGTACGAAGGGAGTAAACGGCAAAAACAAAGGGGGAAAAAAAACCTCCCTGGGGCATTTTACATACTATACCCGCAGCTCTATATATTATTTACTCCAATCATTCTCTACAGAGCAGTATTCCCATTCTGCCCATGTTTCCCTAAACTCATCCTTTCTATCTTTTAGGCCCCTTTCACACTGGGGCGGTTTGCAGGCGCTATTGCGCTAAAAATAGTGCCTGCAAACCGACCTTAAACAGCAGCTGCTGTTTCTCCAGTGTAAAAGCCTAAGGGCTAGCAGGACCGCTCCAAAATTACTGCTAGCAGCATCTTTGGAGCGGTGAGAGGAGCGGTGTGTTTACCGCACCTCCACCGCTCCTTCCCATTGAAAGCACTGGGAAACCGCGGCTATACCGCCCGCAATGCGCCTCTGCAGAGGTGCATTGCAGGGGGTATTAACCCTTTTTTGGCTGCTAGCGCACCGCTAGTGGCCGAATACCACGGCAATTCTGATGGTATAGCGCCGCTAAAAATAGTGGGGCTATACCGCCACTGCACCTCCTGTCCCAGTGTGAAAGGGGCCTAACAGTATGTACCCATCTTTCGGCTTCCATTATTAAATTAACCTCTCTCTTCCAATCAAGTAAAGTTGGGCATTTAGTCTGTTTCCATAGCCTGGGTATTAAAAGTTTGGCTGCATTCAATAAATACAGAGTGATGCTTTTCCTATAGGATCTAATAGACATTGGTGTCCCGTGAAAGAGAAAGTTTAAAGGTGTTGGTTCCGTTGGTCCGGTGTTAACCTTTCAACCCATGGGGCAATTCCCTCCCTGAACACTCTAATCTTGGGGCATAACCACCACAAATGGAGGAAAGTGCCCCTCTGCCCACATCCCCTCCAGCATCTGGCATCCGCAGTCCTGTACATCTGAGCCAATCTCACTGGGGTTCGATATAACCTGGTCAGAAATTTGTATGACATTTCTTGGACCTGTGAACTTATAGATGTAAAATGTGTGGAGTTAATATGTTTTTTAATTTGTGTCAAGGTGAAGCCCTGATTTAATTCTCCTTACTGTTTTTCTAATAAAGTAGGGAACTGTATTGTTTTGTGTCCCAAGTACCAGTCTATACATTTGAGACAAGTGTCTAGCGCAGGGATCCTCAAACTACGGCCCTCCAGCTGTTGCGGAACTACACATCCCATGAGGCATTGTAAAACTCTGACATTCACAGATATGACTAGGTATGATGGGAATTGTAGTTCCTGAACAACTGGAGGGCCATAGTTTGAAGACCCATGGTCTAGCGCTTGGTATATGCACACATTTGGATTCAAATATTGTAAGCGAGTTCAAAGACCTTATTAGAGCTTTCCACTTATTAAGAAAACACTTGTTCTGTCAGTTAAGGAGGAGAAGGGATGGGAGTTGTGTAAGCTCTGTGTGCACTGTATGACAGGTCCCCTCTCCTCCTGCACTGTCATTCAAAGCTGACTATAGGTTCATCTTGTTAGATTTGCATGGTCAGACGGCTGTGGGACGAGTGTGACCATGATGCTCATAAACCACTGCATCAATTTCAACAGAGCCAAGTGGGGGGGGACGGGGGACATATAAGTAGTACTTTGAATAGGAAAATGAAGTCGATATGGCGCTGTTCTTATGGCTGGTGTATGCTAAGATACTAAAATGATAAAGTGACTGGTGCTTATTTATGTGATCTGGGAGGACCTGAAACTCCTCCTTAATTAGTAATTATGGGTGATTGAGATTCTGAATAAACTCTTTTGATGAAATCTAAAAATGGGAAATTGCACAACGTGAAAACAAACACATATTAAATTATACCTCAAACAGAATATATAAATTATATCTATATTATCATGCAAAAGACTATTGTGCATACAAACACAATAGAACAAAATTAATAGAATAAAAAGTGGTGAGCAAAATCTTGATTATACAGTTAAAAGTCCTGATACTGTGATAAAAGTGCGTTGTGCTGGTAAACAAGACTCCTTGGCCTCTTCAGGGAGTGATAACAACATGTGTGGTTTATCTGTGCTCCTATTGTGACTGCACTCACCAGACATTTCTCCCCCGCCTGGGGTGTACAGCATTAACAGAATTTGCCACTATGTAGCACCCTCACATACAAACCTTTTCATAAGTAGTACTTTATCCCATGTTGCTAGGTGCTTCCTAACCCTAGTTATGAGGTGCAAGCTGCACCCCCTTCCACTCTGTAGTGGCAGGTCTGACAACTGCTAGGAAGGAGATGGAGGCTTCACAATGGCAAGTTTTCTCAACTGTGAGGCACACTTTCCAGAGACAAGTTGTAGCAAGAGGAATGCAGAGCGGGAGGGACATGCCAGTCTCTGCATTCCCTTTGTCACAGTTTGTCTTGGGAAAGTGTCAAAACAAGCTGCCACCATGAAGTGTCCTTCGCCTTCTTAGCTGTTGTTGGATACCATGGGATGAGTACTCATGTACTTTGTGCAATAGGGGACAGAACAGTTAAAAAAATATGGTGATGTATGATGGTTCTGGTGTTGTTTTTTTTTTTCAAATAACATTTTTTATTTTGAAAAGTACAATAAAATCAGAATAGAAGTACAAATATGTAAAAGGGTACAAAAAATATAGCCAGATATATTCGTGCCAATTTGAAGTTCACCCAGCGCAAGAGAGGGGAGGGACAAACACCCACATTCTCCATTGCCGGTCCCTCCACCCGTAGTAGAGTGATCGCACAAGACTATACTACAGTGTGGTGTTATTTCTTTAAATTCCCAGGTCGATATAATACAGGCACCCTTTGTCCTAGGTACAATAACAGTATATTGTCCAGTCTGTTCCTTGTAAGCCAGTTTAGACTGTATTGCATTATGCATGCTATCATGAGAGCAGAAGCAGAGAACCTGTTTGTGTTTTGTTTTTTTGTGGGGGGGGGGTCTTAGAAATGTGGTAATCTGCTTTTATGCTCTATTAAGCACACGTTTCAATGCTAGAATAGTTGCATCACCTGCCCTGAATGTGCAGCATGTTAGGAATGTGTGAATTGTCAGGAGTGATCAAACGAGTCCATTTTTTTTCAGTTTTTGCTGATGGGTAAAACAGAATTTAACTGCGTGTTTAGCTGAGCATATCAGCATTGCACATGTCGGGGGTGCCGAGCTAACCACCATGTTGTTAAACATAGCTATCTGCAAATACAGCATTACAATTTGACTGTGGTCAGGTTTTCAGGAGCACTAACACCTCGTACTTTATCTACAGGATATATGTCAGTTCAGCAAATAGTATGTGTAGCTTCTTTCCTGGTCCTAAGAGAAACATAATTGCTGACCTTTAAATGGCTGTAAAACAATTACATTTTTTTTCTCTGCTTCTCGTGCGTATTAATATCTTTACTGCTGAGGGAGTACTATCCTAATTAGTCATATATGTTGCAGTGGCACTCCCTAGGGTGGCATTGTACACTTCCAGTAGCCGCCGCCTTCTAATTGGTCTCTTTGCTATGAGAAGCAGCTTTGTTTTGCTGTGTCCCATCTTGATAACATATGTGAAGATGACTTCCCCATGAGCCTATTACAGAGCTTCCCTTCCAAACCTTTTTTCTCCTGAACGTAATGACTAAATTGCCCATGTATGCATATATCTTTTGAATTTTAGAAAGGCCACTTTTTCTGCAAATATAATTCTATCATTTTTGGGGTTCAGGTGCTCCATGAAGGAATTAAAATGTTAAGACTAAGGCTTCATGTACACGGGACGCTTTTACAACCTCTCCTGAACGATTTCACTTGACGGATAGTAACCCATGTTTAAAGCGTCTGTTTTTGCAGCGTTTGCGTTTCTAAAAGCATTAAAAAAAATCTGTTTAACGGACACAGAAAAAACCCTGGTTGCCATTGCCATGTGTGTTCCCTTTTTTTTTTTTTCAATCGCACACAGACCGTACTGATCCATACACTGCCTCACACCCCCACAGTACTGACCCATATGCACTTTTGCAGTTCTGTTCGTACTTTTAGTCTTTAGGCTGGTACACATGGGCCGAATATTAGCCAGTGCATCAGAAACCATTTTTCATTTGCTGATATCTATCTATCTATCTATCTATCTATCTATCTCAGTGCTATTTTCTTCTGTCCACTGTAAACACGTATCACATCCCTGTTGCACCTTTTTCTTTGTGATGTGATCATTCTTCAATTAAAAAACAAAACGTTGTTGTGATCTTTGGTGTACTGGTGAATATGAACGTTGATCTGTGATGGTTCCAGTTTTCTGCTAGATGTAGCTACAGCACCCATTACTCCTGAGCCTGATCCAGGAACATTATATTGTTAGGAGGGGGATATCCCTCACATTGGGAAGATATATTTTGACTATGTTAACAGTTCTCTGATTGCCTGCCCTTAATGAAGTCATACCGTGTGTTGGGACTAATTACACTATTGTCCCAGTTGTCATTACCGAGTGTTGGAGAAATATTGCTGGGGAGGCCCAATTAAAGTTTTTTGCTTAGGAGATCCATGAATCAGGGAGGGAGGCTGAAAATGCTAGTTGCCTGGCTATCATGCACAACATCTGGTGTCAATTCTTTGTGTCTCTGACCCTGATCAGGTACAAGAATGCTTGACTATAGTCTAATTTTGCTGATCTGCTCACTTGTCCCAGATGAGTATTGTAAAATGTAATAAAGCCGGCATAGATAATAAACCAATATCAAAATGAACATTTCTATTTTGATTGTTGGCTATGTAAATACAGGCAGCACCCATGGATGGTTCTTTAAAATATTGCCGCTTTCTTATTCCCTAAATTCTGATCACACTGGCCCTTTTCTTCTATTAATAAGTAGTGATTAAACGACAACAATTTTTAGTTGCTCTTTAAATCGTTCCCCCCTCAGCGTAACCTTCATAGCTGAATACTTATCTTCAGATGCACTCTGAAGACCTTCATTGTGTGGCCCTAGCCAGCACCACACATCCTTTGTACAAAGGGCACTTGCTGTGTAATTCATTTACCTTCCAATGGCTGGGGGTGCCGCGAGTCTCTCTTTGTGTGAATAAGGTTGCGGTGTGTTTATGCAGTAGGCTCTGCCAGGGCCACACAGTGATTATCCAAAGAGCAAGCTAAAGGTAATGATTTTACCATGTGGGTTACACCAAAGGGGGGGGGGGGGACACTTAGATATATAAGCTAGCATTTAAAAGAAAAGGGAATACATTTACCTTTCTGGCAGAATGTGCGTTGAATGGCTAACACTTTGATGCTCCCCAGCTGCTGCAGGTATTTGGGTAGGTTGAATACCTACTATCCCTGCCACACATGCCACTTTTTGTAGTGACATATGAGCTGGCAGGAGGAACCACAGTGTGTGACGGGGGAGTAGGTATTTTACACACCTGGAAGTGTTGAATACACTGCAATACACCGTCATGGAGTGAGTATCCATCCTGATGCTCTCTATGGCAAGCATGACCAAGTGACCATTTTTTCTTCTGGGACACCTTAACAGAAGAAGAAGCCTTAGGTGCGCTTCTGATTGGTTAGCATGGTTGTGTGGCTGTACTGACCAATGAGTGCTTGCCATTGCGAGCATTATGAGGAATACTCACCCAAGGGGTGTGACAAGGGCGTTCTATGTCAGCGTGACCACATTGTACAGACAACTAAATCAACAGCATGGGGCATCACAGTCACTATGTACAGCAGGGTTGGGAGGCATGACCAGGATGTTAGGACTTCACCTTTTATTCTTCATGAAAAGTTGAACTTGCCCTTTGACCCTTTTGTGAGTCTTTTGAAGCTTAATTGCCCGGAATGAGTTTAGCAGCATCAGTTTGTGCCAGTTAACGTGAACATATCTCTGATGGGAAATGGTAAAAATGAACACACAGAGTTGTACGTTTTTAGTTCCCTGATGCAGGGTATATTAACTTTTTCACAGCAAGGGCTGTTATACATTTGGACCCGATTAGCTGCATTGTGTCCACTGTGTATTTCAAGTTTGTTTTAGAGCATTTGTATGTAAGTGATAGTCCGTCATTGAAAAGACATTGTGGTTTCTCTAGTATACAGGGCAGAGTGTTCTCAGATGTCACATTTTACAGGGAAGCAGACCGTTTTCCCTATAGATTCAGTTCCTGGAAATCTTGTTTGTGAATATTATATATATGTTTAGTATCATCCATCACTTTAATAAATGGTGCGTTTATGACAAACCCTTCTGCATACTAATCATGTAGCCATTATTTGTCATGGCTTTTACAACACCACTAGTTTAGCTTTTGCTATGTAACAGAATATGCTTAGTGTATTCAATAGCTTTGAACCTTTTAATGATGGGCTGATTATTTTTTTTCTTGCATAATTTAGGACACCAAATACTGTAATCCCCTGTGCTGTGATATTAGATCCTTCTTTAACAGACACTCCCAGGCTATGGATCTCAGAGGTGAGGACTCAGGGGCCAAAGTCAAAAAGGGGCCTGGTCAGCAAAACCAGAGTACAACTCTACTTCACAGTGAAGGGCCCCCCCCCCCCCCCCACTCATTTAGGTGGGGGAAAGGTTGCTGGCTTTTTCAGAGCTTGGTAATTTCAGACAGTTTGGTTCTTTCTACTTACAGATTGGAGTTTTGGTATTTCCCCACTATGCAGTTTAAGATCAAATGTGCCAGTAAATCACTGTTTCAAGGGCTCCATCTTATGGCACAAGGCGTAAGTAATCGGATCAGTACCATGGAGTCGGTTTGTTCAGTGGTGGCTTTGCATCAGCAGCAAGATTTTCTAGCATCTGTGGACATAAGAGATGCTTACATTTGTGTCTCAATGATCAATCTTTCCCACACATCAGAAGTTATAGCGATTAGCTATAATGGATTGGCGCTTTCAGTTTGTGGCTTTGCCATTCGGTATGATCCACAACTGAGTGTTGGCAAAAGTGCTATGCCTAGTTCTGGGTCTGTTAGGCATCCAATGGGCACCATTCTGGGGTATTTGGATGATTTGTTGCTCAGAGAACAGTCTTCTCATCAGTTGAGGCAAAATGTCTCTCACAGTCCATGCTCTGGAAAGTTGGGGTGTCCAGGTCCATGTGCAGTTGTTTGTCTCAAGAAAAGTGCTTTGCTTTTCTTTGAAAAATCAGGTGTCTCTACTCAGAAATCGCAGGTTTACCTTGATTCGTCTCTGTAAAAGACTGCTGGGAAAGAAGATTGCCATGTTCAAAGCAGTTCCATATGTTCAATTTGATTCAAAACTATTAGCCCTGGTTCACACTGGTGCGTTTTGACCTGCAATTTCAATGTGAAATTGGTGGCAATGGCACGGCAATTGCCGGAAATGGCACCGTCCCAATTCTAAAAAGTTCTGTACCATTTCTTTAGATTTCAGGCTGCGATTTACATTGATATATGTGCAGAAACATATGTCTCCTGACAAGTGGGAGTGAAACTGTGCAAGTTCAGCTGAACTCGCACGGCTTCATTCCCGCAGCCCAGTGTGAACCTGGGCTTAGAGGAATATTCTGGTGGAATGGAACCAGAAGATTGAGTCGCTGGATACTCAAATGTTCTTATGCCCCAGTTTGCTTCGGGCACTAGATTGGTGGATGTCGCCTTGAAAGTTGGAGGCAGGAAAGTTGTTTCTTTCAATTGCCTGGAAGGTGGAGACAACAGATTCTAGTCTGACAGGTTGGGGAGTGGTTCCGGGGCCCCTTTCAGTTAAGGGGACTAGGTTTTTTACCCATCAACATTCTGGCACTTTATGCTATTCGCTCGCTCTGTTACACTAGACAAGGCAGCTACAGGGGCTTCCAGTCAGGATCCAGTTGGACAGTGCCATGGCTGTGGAATCTATCAGTCATCAGGAAGGCACCAAACGTGGTGCTGTCATAGGCAGTTCATATCCTAGGAGTGGAAAATGTTCAGGTTGACTTCCTCAATCGCCAGCAAATTGGCACTGGGGAAGTGATCCGTTCACGTAAGGTGAAAAACCTTGAGGGTTTGCCATCCCTTTAATGTCTAAGTACTGACGTATAACGACGGCGGGACGGTCCTGAAGTGGTTAAGGCAGGGTTTGACAAATTTGCTTGGAATCTAGGAGCCAGCTAAAAAAGTTAGGGGCCAAAAAACGCACCCCGTCCCGCCAAGCACTCGCGCAGAAGCGAACGCATACGT
The DNA here is from genome assembly GCF_905171775.1 of Rana temporaria. NCBI lineage: Eukaryota > Metazoa > Chordata > Amphibia > Anura > Ranidae > Rana > Rana temporaria. The sequence continues at coordinate 205,623,729 of NC_053490.1, read as the reverse complement.
GAGTAGCGCCAGCATATGTAAATGGTATTCAAACCACACATGTGAGGTATCGCCGCGATTGGTAGAGCGAGAGCAATAATTCTAGACCTAGACCTCCTCTGTAACTCAAAACATGCAACCTGTAGAATTTTTTTAAACGTCACCTATAGAGATTTTAAAGGGTAAAAGTTTGTCGCCATTCCACGAGCGGATGCAATGTTGAAGCGTGACATGTTGGGTATCAATTTACTCGGCGTAACATTATCTTTCACAATATGAAAAAAAAATTGAGCTAACTTTACTGTTGTCTTATTTTTTGATTAAAAAAAGTGTATTTTTTCCCCAAATAAGTGCGCTTGTAAGCAGGGCTGTGGAGTCTGAGTCGGAGTCGGGGGAAATTTTGGGTACCTGGAGTCGGCAAACAATGCACCGACTCCAACTCCTACTAAATTTAGATTGTAATAAAAAAAAAGCAACTTTAAATGTCCCAATTCACAAAAAGTTATAATTAATGACTTCTCTACTGTAAGAATAAAGACCAATGCATGCAGTGCCTCACGTAACCGCAAAACAAACACGTTAAGTGACCGTGAAGAAGCATGCTTTTCATGTGCTTCACTATATGGCACGCAACGCACAATTAGGAGCTGCAATACTTATACTTTCCATAGTGTTGTGTTCTTCTTTTACAGGGAACGCAGCGTCCATGTGTAACCTAGCCTCTCACTGATAAGGGATTAAATAAATATGTTTTTTGCAGGACTAGAGAGTGAGACACAAGTGAAGGGAATGGAGGGCCAATAGTTCAAGACTGAAGCTGTAAACCATTGGAAAAACTGCTGTCATTCAGCTAAGGCTATAAAAACTTGTAAACTCCGATTGTTAGCTTAAACTTTAAACATGACTATAGGATTCTACTAGGGAAATCATGTTTTATAATAAAAAAAATTGTTTTCATTGTGTTTGTCTTTTGCTTAAACTGTGCAATACAGTATACTGTTGGCTTCCCAGCCAGTAGTCCTGTGGTAGGTTGCGTTTCTTTCCCTCAAGGAATGTATGAAATACATCCGCATATTAATACAGAGGAGTCGGAGAGTCGGAAGTACATAAAACTGAGGAGTCGGAGCATTTATCTACCGACTCCACAGCCCTGCTTGTAAGACCGCTGCGCAAATACGGTGTGACAAAGTATTGCAACGACCGCCATTTTATTCTCTAGGGTGTTAGAATAAAAAATATTTATAATGTTTCGGGGTTCTAATTAGAGGGAAGGAGATGCAAAACACATTAGAACTGCTGTTTTGCTACTTGTAATGTAACTACTTGTAATGCCAACGGCCACCACAAGATGGAGCCAGATCACAGAAGGAAGCTTAGGCCTGCAGAAGGCCGCAAAGCCGTGGCCTCAATTACCGGCCGCTCGGTAATTGAGGCCGCGGCCTTCTGCAGGCCTAAGCTTCCTTCTATGAAGGCCGCAAAGCAGACACAGACCGCTCTCCTCTATGGGCAGTCGGATGTAAATGGCCGCCTGTCCGCTTACACCCGACTGCCCATAGAGGAGCAGACATGTACCAGCCATCTGCCTGCCTGCTTGTTAAATTTTTTTTGTTGCCGTTGCTTGCCTTAAAGAGGAGTTCCACCCAAATTTGGAACTTCCTCTTAACCCACTCCTCTCCCCCTTACATGCCACATTTGGCATGTAATTTTTTTGGGGGGGGGAGTGGGGGCTTCAGCACGAGTGGGACTTCCTGTCCCACTTCCTCCTTCCTGTAGGCGACTAAGCTTAATCGCCTTCAGGAAGTGGCTGCTGTAGGCGATCGCCTAGGACACGTCACAGGTCCTAGGCGATCTCCTGGCCAATTACACAGCGCCGGGCCGCGCCGCTCGCGCATGCGCAGTGGGTGCCCGGCCGTGAAGCCGAAAGCTGTCACGGCCGGGTGCCCACACTGAAAATGAAGACGCCGGCCGGGGAGGGGGGGAGAGGAGCGGAGCCCTGGCCGGCGCGTCGCTGGAGCAGGTAAGTGCCTGTTTATTAAAAGCCAGCAGCTACACTTTTTGTTGCTGCTGACTTTTAATAAACATACAAATGGCTGGAACTCCCCTTTTAAGGTATAAACAATTGTTAGCCCCTTGTCTTGGACCTATTGACCTGTTATTTTATGCTTCTTTTTGTGATAACGTTTTGGCTAATGTATAAAAAGTGTTCTACAAAACTGTCCTTTTTTTTTTTTTTTTTGTCCATAGCAACCATTTTGTAGTTAATGGCTAATTGGATGACTTTTTTCTCTTGTATTTCATGGCTCATTCAAGAAACTAGTAGGTGGGGATATAAAATTCAATGTTTTCTTGAATGAGCTTTGTCCCCCAAAATATATATGTGTATTTTCCTCTCAATTACTGCAAATGACTTGATTCCTTTTTTTTCATACAGATGTAACAGTGGATTCCCCATAAGAGATCGTATTCTTCTGTCAATGTATCTGGGTCTGTAGGACAGACACCAATGTGATTGGATTAACAGCATTTCAAGATGAGCGAAGACAAGGGAGAATATGACTTTTATATTGGGCTCATATTGGCGATCAGCTCCAGTTTTTTCATTGGAGGAAGCTTCATCCTAAAAAAGAAAGGACTTCTCCGGCTGGCTAGGAAGGGCTCTATGAGAGCAGGTATTGTAACAGCACTGGTGAACGGAGTGAACCACAACTGCGATAGCAAGGATTTCAATGCTATTCTTTATGTGAGAATTCAGTATTAGGCCCCAGGCGTCACTCCACAGAAACAGGAGTTTGGGGGTTCTCTACATCATCTCTCTCTCTCACATAAAGAAAGGCATTGAGCTACTGAGCCTGGACGCATTACAACATGCGACCAAAGCTTAGCGTTTAAAATTATAGTATGCACGTAAAGATTCCAATGCACAACAGTATGCAATCGATTATCAGTATTACATAGCGTCGTGCATTAGGCCACTAAGGGAGAAGGTATGAAATACGTCAACCCTTAGGCTGCATTCACACCTGTGCGCAGCGTTTTGCGGCGTTTTTTGCCGTGACAAAACGGGGCGTTTTTTACCACGATTTTGTACAGGTCTAGGGTCACCAATGTAAAACACTCAATTCGAGCGACAAAAAAAGGGTCCAGAACTTGTTTGGGCTTCAGGCGTTCGGCGTCAGGCGTTTTGTAGTGGAGATGTGAACCATCTCCATAGAGAATAATGTATTTTTTCCCTTCTAGCGTTTTGGGGCATCGCGCTTCAGGCGACAAAACGCTCAGGTGTGAATGCAGCCTTGGCATGGAAAAGTTTAGGCGAACATGTTCTGCAACTTAGGGCATAGGCCCATAAACAATTTAGCACTTATGTCAAGCACGTAGTAAATAGGCGTTGTTGAGACAACTAATAATTACATATGAGAGGCAATTATAGCTGAGGTAATTTGAGAGTACCCGTAGTAAATAGGAGTTGTAGGGACAACTTAGGCCTTGTACACACGACCAGACATGTCCGATGAAAACGGTCCGCGGTCCGTTTTCATCGGACATGTCTGCTGGGGGATTTTGGTCTGATGTGTGTACACACCATCAAACCAAATTCCCCGCGGACAGAATACACAGTGACGTGGCGGCGACGTGCGCGACCCAGGAAGTTAAATGCTTCCACGCATGCGTCGAATCACTTCACAGCGCTGGAGCGGCGATACCCGGAAGACACGCTTGGCTCGGCGTGGACCAGGTAAGTTCCCTACTTTGTTCCGAGGTAAGTATTTCATAATGAGCTAATATGCGGTGCATACTAGCTCATTATGGCTTTTTGCCTTGCAGGTGTAAAAAAATAAATATATATGTGGGTTTACAACCGCTTTTAATAGCAAAAAGCCATAATGCATAACAGTAAGGCCCCGTACACACGACAGAGTTTCTCGGCAGAATTCACCGAGAAACTCGGTCAAAACCCGGATTCTGCCGAGAAACTCTGTCTGTACAGTTTTGGCTCGATGGAGCCGCCGAGGAGCTCGACGAGAAAATAGAGAACATGTTCTCTATTTTCTCGTTGTTCTATGGGAGAAGGCGGCCCGCCGAGCTCCTCGGCGGCTTCATCCCAAAACTCGACGTGCTTTGCACGTCGAGTTCCTCGGCCGTGTGTACGGGGCCTAATTGTTTTAGGTGGAAAGTATGCAGCAGATCTTTCTGTAGAACTACAAGTGACACAATTGCTACTTATCAGTTTGCAGGGCTTCAGTGTTTTAGCAGCAAGGGACTCTGTAGTGTAGAGTAGGCATCCAGGATGGCTTGGTCTGCAGCTCGGGGATGGCTGGTACCTGTAGTCCTATAGCAGCCAAGCTGGCTACCGCCGACAATAATAGAACAAAGTTTCTATTTAAAATGAATGCCTTTATAGGCAAGGGAGGGGTGCAGTGCATTAGCACTGATTCGAAGCAGGTGTATGGAGAACAGCCGTGCACCACGGAGCACTTCCGCGTTCCAAATTGGAACGCACGCGGCGCCGGGCGATGACATCATCGTGCAAGCGCCGTATGCATTCCAGCACGGAACGCACTACGGCGCCTACAAGAAGTTACAGGCGCGCGGAGCGCCTGTTGCAGGTATACAGCTGCAGTACTGCAAACAAAGCACAATTGTTTAGAACAGCTAATGCACATTTTGTATTGTGTGTGTTTTTTTTTTTTTTTTTTTTCTGTTGGATACAAACTTCTTTATTTCCAGGCTCAGTGATGATGGTTACCAACACAAAAACTGAGGGTGGCGCCTTTCCTACAGAGATGTAGACCGCAATAAAACTGAACGCGCTCCTGAGCCAGGCCATGATTGCATAGATCCATGTCATATATCCGTAAACAATTATAAACATGGAGGCCTACTAAATCATCATAAGCAGCAAACAGTTTAAACTCTATCCGCCCCCCTCATTTTATAGAAACTATTGTAGGAATCTTTGTAAGAATGAAGCATTTCTCTCCTAGAACAAAAATAGTACACCTTTGTCACCAAATTGCCCAGTTGTGAAATCTCAAGTATCTTGGAATGAGTTCAGAACTGAAATTCTGCCTTAAATGAAAGCCTGGGACACATCACACTTTTGCAAAAGGGGGAGTAAAAATGTTTATGTGAAGCTGATCTTCTCTCCCCCCCCTTTTTTTTTTTTTTTTGTGTGTGTATATATAATTTATTTATATATAATCTCAAAACGCTATACTTGCAAGGTCTGTTTTTTTTGCAAAATAAAAGTGGAAGAAGTTAAATATAGTAGTTGCCTTTCCTCCTGCTTTTGTAGCAGTGTGTGACAACATCCTCCTCAACCAGATTCCTGGGAATGGTGAGCACTTCAAATCCTGCAAGAAGACACTGCGGCACAGTGCGGGGAGTGTAAACTTACGTTTTTTTTTTTTTTCCTGCCTGCGGGGTGCATGTTAACTCCTCGGTAATACTGAAAACACAAGCCAAGGCTGGCTTTATAGATAACGTAACATTTAATTGCCAGAATACATTTTTCAAGTAACTAGTTAAGTGGTTGGCACCATTATAAGAAATGTAATGCATGTGCAAATGTATAAGAATTACGTTATTGTTTCAGTGCATTACCATTCTAAAGAGGCAATATCGCATTTATAATAACATATCATTGTTTTGTCGTTGCCTGTAGGTCAAGGAGGTCATGCATACCTTAAAGAATGGCTGTGGTGGGCTGGACTTCTGTCAAGTAGGTATTTTAAAGGAAGGGGATGATTTTATTTCCTACATGCAGGCTTAAAGGATCATTAAAGGAATTTTTTTTTTTAGCTAAATAGCTTCCTTTACCTTTATGCAGTCCTGGTTTCATGTCCTCATTGTTCGTTTTTGCTTTAAAGTGGCTGTAATTCTGCTGTGATCTCCACACTTCCTGCTTGTCTGGCTCCTTATGAAAAAACTCATGGGAGCTTCTCGCTGTGTGTCTAAAACTCCTCAGAACCAATCAGATGCATTTTAAAAACAAAACACTGCCCTGGATTTGTTTGTTTTTGTTCTGTGGGTCTCTTTACTTCACATAAACATGAAACCAGTTTAAGCCCTGGTTCACACTGGGTACGATTTGGTACAATTTGAGATGCGATTTGACATGTCAAATCGCATCTCAAATCGGCGGCATTGGCCGGCAATTGTCGGCAATGGCACTGTCCTAATCGGTGCGACGCCACATCTGCGGCGCTGCACCGATTTCAAAAAGTAGTTCCTGTACTACTTTTTGCGATTTCTGGCCGCGATTTACATTGAACCCTGCACAGATGTCTCTTAAATCACGGCCGAAATCGCGGTAAAATCGTGATTTTACCGCGATTTTGAATTTGCAGCAGTGTGAACCTAGCCTTAAACCGAAAGTGAAACTAGAGGCACATTATATGATAGAATTTAATCTATTTTGAATCATTTTTAAAAGGAATCAGTTAACTTTTATGTCTCTATACCCTGTAAACAGTCATTTCAGCAAAAACATTTTTTTCCTTTAGTGACCCTTTAACTTCCAGCAACAGCAGCAAGTGTGGTGCTGGTGGTGCTGTGGTTCAAAACTGGTCCAATTCTGACACTTCTCATATACATGTAAAAATCTACTTTTTTTAATCTAGAAAATGGCTTGGAACCCCCAAACATTTATATATATATTTTTTTAAGCAGAGACCCTAGAGCAGTGGTCATCAACCATGTGCTCAGGGCCCACTAACAGGCCAGGTTATATGTATTGCCTTGGGGAGATGCAGACTAGAATACTACAATCACTGAGCAGCAAATGATATCACCTGTGATGTATTTCAGTTATTTTTCAAACCTGGCCTGTTAGTGGGCCCTGAGGACAGGGTTGATGACCACGGCCCTAGAGGACAAAATAGCTGTCTGTGGAATATTTTATGTCGCACGGTATTTGTGCAGCGGTCTTTAAAACACTTTTTTTTTTTTTTTTTAATACAATTTGAGTAAAAAAAAAAAGTAAAGTTGGCCCAATTTTTTTAATATAATGTGAAAGCTGATGTTATGCCGCGTAAATAGATACCTAACATGTCATGCTTCAAAATTGTGCATGATCATGGAATGGCAACAAACTACGGTAATTTTAATTATCCATAGGTGCTGCTTTAAAAGCTTTTGCAGGTTACCAGTTTAGATTTACAGAGGAGGTGCTAGAATTATTGCCCTCGCTCTGACGATGGTGGTGATACCTCACGTGTGTGGTGCGATCATGGTTTACATATGCATGTGGGACCGACGCGTGTGTGTGTGTTCGCCACTGCCTGTGAGCACGGGGTGACGAGGGCGCTTTTGAGATTTTGAGATTTGAGATTTTTTTTATTATGATTATTCATTTTTATTTTTACAGTCTTTTAAAAAATAATAAACATTTATTGATCACTTTTATTGCTGTTAAAAGGGAATATAAACATCTTTTTGATGGCAATAACAGGTACACTTTATGGACAGATGGGGTCTGTTAGACCCCCATATTTCCTTTGGGCTCCAATGGAGCGGATCAGACACAGATCAATCTGATTGGCTGCTTCACTGGTTGCACATCAATGAACAAACGAAGAGCCGGAAGTGATAATGTAATCGCTGCTTCAGTTCCTCTCACTGTGAGGCCAGACATGGATGCTGCCGGTGGCATCGATCCGGGGCTTCCCGATCGCTCAGGAGAGCCCGGTAATGACAGTGGCGGTGGGACTCCTTTCCCCCACCTGTAAAAGTATTCCAGCTGCTGCCCAGCCTCTCGGTAATACTTTTACATGAAAGAGACTCGCCGGCTGAAAAAAATTACACTGGGATCGAGGTTGAGGCCTCGACCATGATCCCGGTACAGCCTTCTCCCCACCAGGACATATATATATATATATACAGTGGCCTGTAGGTAGGTGATTAATGGAAGAGGACTACTTCATTTGCTACATAAAAAACTTGCAAAAAGTAGAATTCCATGTTTACTGTGACTTTAACCTCCCTAGCGGTATGATTATTTCAGATTTTAGGTGCTGAAAGCTTTACCATTATTTGCAAGGAAATTTGGCGTTTTACATTGTAGGCCTGTAATTCTTAGGAATAACTCACTTAAATCTGTCCAAACAAGAGTCTTGTAGGCATCCTGGGTATGAAAAAGTTTGAAAAACAAAATCATAAATTATAATATAATTATAACAAATAATAATATAATTATAATAAAAATTATTCAATAATATAATCAACTCAAAATCACTGAAATTTGCTCAGTTGCAAAATTGTCGCTGTCATTACTTTTATTTTTTTATGACGAATTTCCCCACAAATCGCTATCGCACAATTCTGCAAGTGATTATAATTTATTATCGCTGTTTTCTAGCTGCTCTAAAACCACTTTTGACATAAAGGGACACTTTTGGTTGCTATGGACAATCTCCAGTTTGCAGGCAGAAAGAACAGTTTTTTATTATATAAAAGTACATGTAGGACACTGGGCAGACCACTAGGGACAAGGGGGGTGTGTATTTTTTACTTACAGTACTGTAATCTATACACACATGCAAACGGCAATCAACGCACACAGGTGTTACCACGAACGTCTGATCATGAGCAGTAATCCTAGCACTAAACCCCCCCCCCCCCCTCTAAATCTAAAGTGATAACCTGTAAAGGCTTTTAAAGTGTCGTCAATGGATATTAAAATTAAAGTCATGGTATGGTATCTGTTTACTCGGCGTAACATCATCTTTTATATTTTACAATTTGGCTTCTGCTTTTTTTTTTTTTTTTTATGCAAAAAATAAAAAAAAAAGTATATTTTTTTTTCAAAAAAATAGTGTTTGAAAAACTGCTACGCAAATACTGTGTGATTATATAAAAAAAAAATTGCAAAACCCACAAATTTATTCTCTAGGGCCCCTGCTTTAACAAAATATAAAATGTTTTGGGATTTTCTAGCAAAAATTGATTGCTACATGTAAAAAAACGGCCTGGAACTCGTGGTTAAATGATGTGGCCCCTGTGTCCGCTGTATCATACTATAGTAGAATCCACTACATGCAGTATGTGGTTCCACTAATTTAAGTCTGCCCAAAATGTTTCTCACCCATTCAGAAGAAGCTTTATAATTTTATTAATTAATACAATACTTCCTGTGACTGGTCAAGATGGAGAGGTGGGCAAATAACATCACAATTTTTATATGCAGAAATGTCCTCTGAATGCAAATAAACAAGTTTTGACAGCCAGTGTAAATGAAGCCCAAAAGTATGCAATCGGCTAACCAATGGGCAGTGGTCTTGTACTTCACTACACACACAGTGGAAGAAACCTCATATAGTTAGGTTAGGTTATGAAATACTGGAATATCTGTGATTAATCTAGTAAGAAAGCATTGTTTTTTTGATAGTTTGGATACTGGCAGCAAGGGTTTAAGTAAAAAATTCCCAGATATCAAATGTTTATACTTGGATTTCTCTATGCAGCATCAGCTACATGCAGCATGTGATGCTGTGTTCAGCAGCAGTTTGGGTTACTCCCCGTTTGCTGCTGGATTTGAATAAATGACTCGCAGGTATCAAAAAATGTTGCTTTACCTGCATTATGGTAAAAAAAAAAACTTTCACTAAATGTTTGCTTCCCCCCTCACCCTCTATCTATGGCTGCTGCTGCCACTCCCTATTGAGGCATTCGACCCCTTTTAGGACACCAGGCGCCTGAATTACAGTAGCAGGGGTTTTCTTTTTTTGAAGCACCTAGTCACAGCCATAGGTTCGGCGGGGGTCACAGTGGCGGCATTTTATGGGGCACAATGGCGGCATTTGATGGGCACAGTAGCTGCATTTGGGCACAGTGGCTGCATTTGATGGGCATAGTGAGGCTGCAATTGATGGATTTTTTTTTGGTTTGTTTGCACCCCTCCACCGGAAAAATTTGAGCACCAGCTGCCACTGCGTTGTTTCATAAAGTAATTTCTGGTAGATTACATCATTACACTACACTGTAACCTTAACAAAGGCAAAAAACTTGCAGCAACCTGCACAAATTTCTGTGACATCATGAAGGTTATCCACTAGGGTAAACTTATCATTAACCTTACAATATCTTTGTACCCAAAAGTTCCCAAAAAGTTGGGTTGCGGTGTAAAATCTACATAAAGCAGAATGCAAATCCCATAAACCCATGTTTTATTCACAATAGAAAACTGATCAAATGTTTTTAAACTGAGAAAATAAATTTTAAGGAAAAAATTAAGTAATTTTTAAATTGATGGCAGCAACATGTCTCAAAAAAGTTGGGACAGGGCCATGTTTACCACGGTGTAGCATCCACTCTGCTTTAGTATGGTGGGTTTGAGATTTGCAAATCATTGCATTCTGTTTTTATGTAGATTTACACCAAGTCTCAACTTTTTTGGAATTTGTGTTTTCTAGATTCTGCTTTAGATTTAGAACAGCCATGTCATGTTCAGCCTGTTCCATTAACCTTTTATCTGCTGAATCTAGAATCTGAAATCTAGAATTGTCAATCTGTTTGTTATATCTAATTTCACTTGTTGAGTGTTCCAGTAGTGTTCTCTTTATAAACCAGACTGACAGTCTGTTCTTCTATCTTTCAGTGGGAGCTGGAGAAGTTGCAAACTTTGCCGCGTATGCTTTTTCACCAGCTACTCTTGTGACACCCTTAGGAGCTTTGAGTGTACTGGTCAGGTACTATGCCTATAATGTTATCTGTGTATAAATTCAGAACTAATCTAATTTTATCTGCCTTGTCAATATTATTTATTGGTCTATATTTAATTAAATTAAACGAAGTATGGGTTTTCATTTTCCCCCATAATCTTACTTACCTCGGTGGATGCAGCATCCAACCGATGCTGCATCTGTGCCCCGGTGTCTCTGCACTGAGAACCGAGCCACCGAAGGTTTGTGTAACGGAATGACCCGTGACAAACAGAGACTTTGGAAGGATGAGGGGTACTCCTGTGCCAGCGTCACTAATAACTCTTGTGTCTAGGATCACCCTGTGTCCCTTTTTGGGCATAGGGTGACTGAGAAATATTAATTAGAAATTACATTACAGGGGACATTACTGATGGCTCATATTGCAGGATCTTAAAATATTGCAAAGTGTTGGTTTATTCTGACCCTACCGGTCAATAGAATGACTCTTTCAATGCTTAGCCCAGGCTAAAGATGTGGATTGAGGGGAAATCATTGTGTGATGGTGTTTTGTTTGAATTCTTTTAATAAAGGAATGTGACTTCTCAGGTGTAGTGATTAGGTCATGTTAATTATAGACCGGCGCCGAAATGTCTGGAATGTTTAGTAATTAGCCCATCTGAAGGTGTATTGAAGCCTCCCCAGTGTGTGATGTGTGGGTGGAGAGTTTGATTGTTCCTGTGATTACTGAAACATGCCTAGTAAACTGTATATAAACTTGAGAGCTAACCATTAAAAGTGTTAATACATTTGAAACCAGAACCCAGAGCTGTGTATCTCGGTTATTCTGGGAAATGGGATGGATCGGGTCCTGTTGATTGGAGTGTCAGATAAGCTGTCGTGGTTGATGGAAGGTTGTAAACGGTGGTGACCGTTACAGTTTGGTTCTCACTCCTCCCCGAGCAGAGCCATGACTCCTGGTCTGGTCCTTAGAGCGCTGAGCTGTGGAGGGGCGGGGAGAGGCTGTCTCATCGGCTCGTCATCAATCAAGGCAGCTGGTAGATCCAGACTTGGGAAGTTGGGATGACACGCTGCCTCGACTGATGGCGATGACGAGAGCAGACTTCAGAACGATCTCCGCTGCAAACAGGTCACAGGAGTGCAAAACAAATTGCACTCCTGTGACCCAGAGGAGAAGCCCAGCTTAAAAAGCTCAGACTGTACTTCTCCTTTAACAATAAAAATAACACAATTAACATATAGTATCTGTCTATTTTATAGCACAGGCTCTTACTCATTTATTCAAATGTTTATATGACTAATGGTTCATAGAGGTTTAAAGTTGCAGGTTTAAAACCATGGTCCAAATCTGCCATAGCAGACAAACATTTACAATGACATAAACTGTTTTCCATGAAAATTTATATTTTGCTTGTATTCCAACAAAAAATAATACCGTATTTGCCGGTGTATAAGGCGACCGGGCGTATAAGACGATCCCCTAATTTGAATTTTTTTAAGATTTTTTGCCTGTACTCACCGTATAAGACGACCCCCCTTCCGAAGCTTCCGATGCTTCATATTTCTTCCTTCTGGAGCCATATTTTTCTTCATTCTTGATGGAGCTGGAGCCATATTCTTCCTTCTTGCTGGAGCCAATCACGGTGAGCAATGTATTCTATTAATGAATACAAAGCCTGCTTGGATTGGCAGAGGCTGTAACATCATCAGCCTACGCTTCTCTGACTCTCAAAGCCAATCCGAGCAGGCTACTGTATTTAGCCTGCTCGGATTAGCAGAGATTGTTACTCCAATCTGAGCAGGCTCTGTATTCATTTGAATACATCGCTCACCGGTATTGGCTAAGCGGTATATACTGTATGTAGCTGAAGCTACATACAGTATTACCGCACATCCAGCAGGCATCCGAGCAGCTGACCTGGCGTATAAGACGACCCCTGCTTTTTGGCCAGTTTTTTTTTAAGTGTAAAAGGTAGTCTTATACGCCAGCAAATACAGTACATTTAAAGCTGAGCTCCAGGAAACCTAAAGAACCATCTCTTGCATTGTGGGGCTGTGTCTGCGCCCACATTTTGAGGATTAAATGCTTGTCTGTGGATAGGGAACTTGGTGGAGCTCTTTTTAAGCATACATTACAGGACACAGAAGTTAATGTTCATGACTATTTGGGTTATGTTAACCCCCTCAGGTAAATGGACACTGGCCAAAAAAAGGCAGCAATCCTTGCCCAGACATAGCCCCTTCCAGCTCCACTAAGCCCATGTGTCTCTCTGGAGATCTCTTGTGGGCTTGGTCTCCTAGTTCATGGCCTGTTCCCTACAACCCTAATTGGGCAGAGGTGGGGTGTATCTTTCACTATGACCCGCAGACCAAATGAACTGCATCCAGATGGCCGGTAGCTCATCAGTAAGAGGAAGAGATGCAATGCATCCAGAAAGTAATCACAACGCTTCACTTTTTCCACATTTTGTTTTGTTACAGCTTTATTAAAAAAAATTGACTTAATTCATTATTTTCCTCAAAATTCTGCAAACATTACCCCATAATGACAACGTGAAAGAAGTTTGTTTGAAATCTTTGCAAATTTATAAAAAAAAAAAAAAAAAATCACATAAGTATTCACAGCCTTTGCCATGACACTCAAAATTGAGCTTGGGTGCATCCTGTTACCACTGATCATCCGTGAGATGTTTCTACAACTTGATTGGAGTCCACCTGTGGTAAATTCAGTTGATTGGACACGATTTGGAAAGGCACATGCCTGTCTATATAGGGTCCCACTGTTAACAGTGTTAGAGCACAATGTTTCAGGGATCCTCAAACTACAGCCCTCCATTTATTTATTTTTTTCTCTTTTCCCCTTAGATTCCTGCTCGTTTTGTCTAGGGGAATCGGCTAGTTGTTTTAAAATATGAGCTGTACTTACCGTTTTCGAGATGCATCTTCTCCGTCGCTTCCGGGTATGGGTCTTCGGGAGCGGGCGTTCCTTCTTGATTGACAGTCTTCCGAGAGGCTTCCGACGGTAGCATCCATCGCGTCACTAGTAGCCGAAAGAAGCCGAACGTCGGTGCGGCTCTATACTGCGCCTGCGCACCGACATTCGGCTTCTTTCGGAAAATCGTGACGCGATGGATGCGACCGTCGGAAGCCTCTCGGAAGACTGTCAATCAACATAGGAACGCCCAGTCCCGCAGCCCATACCCGGAAGCGACGGAGAGGATGCATCTCGTAAACCGTAAGTACTGCTCATATTTTAAAACAACTAGCCGATTCCCCTAGACAAAACGAGCATCCATCTAGGGGAAAAAGTATATTGTAGGGGTGAACCTCCGCTTTAAGGTCTGGGCGAAGCTTTTGCTTCCATTACGCAGAATATGACCTGGAAGATCCGGCCATCTGGCAGCTTCTGGAAGACTTTCCATGGGCCTGTATCTTCACAGTTAATGCTTTGAAGATTTCATATGGCAGCTTTCTAGAGTGGACACCATGTCTATCCATATGAGGAGGATCCTCCTGGTTTAAGTGTTGGTCAGCATAACTTTTCTGCAAGAAGAAAATTGAGAGGCTGCTCTTTGAGGGCAAATGCTTGTTTTGCACTATCTTTTGATGCCTTTATACAGAAGGTGACTGTAGGAAAGGGCACATTTGTACCCATTAAGAAGGTCACAGGTAAACCAATTGCGCTTCCAAAATCCAAGAAGAATTCCCTTTGCAAGCAACCAGCCTTGGAAGCCTACATCCCAGTTCCGTAAAAAACTTCACACCCAAGTCCTTTGGTTCCAAAGGCAAATCCTGGTCATAGTTAAGGGGCTTCCCCACTTTTGGGGGTTGGGGGATGCTTACGGGACTTCGCAGCTGCCTGGACTCAGTAAGTCACAGATGACTGGGTCTGCAGAGTGGTATCCAGAGCCTTCAAATTGGAGTTTCACTGATTTTTGGTTGCTATTATCCTTTGGCTTGCTGGATCTCTTAGTTGCGCTTTCCTGCATGTACCCTTTTCTGATTCTTCACCAGGATAAGGTGGTGTTGGGGCCTTTTGTCCTCCTTCTTGCCTAAAGTGGTTCTTCTACCTAAATCAGGACATTGTGTTTGCCATCTTTTGTCCTAATCCTAAACATCCTAAGGAGAAGGTGCTTAATTTTTTGGATGTTATAACCTGGTTGAGTTTATCTGAAGGGCACTGCTTCATTCAGGCAGGCAGATACCTGAGGGTACTCCACAGGGGTAGATGGCTATCCACAAGCTCTAGATGTATTGGCTTGCTGAGCAAAGTTCACCTTGTTTTTCTGCTAATCTCTGCATCAGTCAGTAATTGTCCATACTTTTTTTTTTTCATAGTGCGTTGGATCGTTTTAGGTTTTGGACTAGTTTGGTCTGAAGCCTGACATTATAATTTTTAAATTGCATAGCGGAGTGAAGGTGCATATGAAACACTTTGCTCTGAAGTGTACGTCTCTAATTAAAGGTTTTCGGAATGCTTTTACTCGCCAAGAGGTGGGGTTTGCCTCGTTTTTCAAGGAAATGTTTCAAGGAAATTTCATCATTGGAGTTCCTAAGAGATCAAATAAAAATAAAATAGTTAAGTAATCTGACAAATCAGACACTGACTATAGATGAAATATTCGTTTAGTGTAGAGTAGCTATTTAATGCACCACCCTCCAGGAATTTGACAGAAGAACTTCAAATAAAGCTGTAAATGGAGATCAGCAGATGACGGTGTTTGTTAGTTTGTATCAAACAGCGTATACATGATTGCTTTCTTTAATGTGTGTTGTGACTGCTGACCTTTTTCATTGCAGTGCCATCCTTTCCTCATATTTCCTTAATGAGAAATTAAATCTGCATGGAAAGATCGGATGTTTGCTGAGCATATTGGGATCAACTGTGATGGTTATCCATGCCCCTCAGGAAGAGGAAATTCGGAATTTAAGTGAAATGTCCATTAAATTAGCGGACCCAGGTAATGTACCTACATACAGACATTCTGTGTTATGAGGTGTCAGTGCAATATTATGTACTGTTAGAAATACAATTTCACAAAGCATAATTTTTTCTTTTTTTGCTGGAAACCAGACAAGAATGATCCTTAAGGGGTTGGCCACTTAGTACATAGATTGTAAAATTCTAATTCTAACTCTACTAAATGGTAAAAATGCAGGAGATGTGGCATGTATATATTATTATAAAAATAGTGTATATGTGTTTAAAAAAAATAATAATGAGGTAAGTGTGTGTAGATAGATGAACTTTATTTTTCTGCATAGCTGCACCTACCTTTTGCGACAAAGATATTGCAACAAACCACATAGCATTTATAAGGATTGAGGCAGCACAGAGACAACACATTAGATATTTTAAAGATACATGGCGACAAGATCAGTGAATTACAGATGTAATCGCTAAATTAATTATACTACAGAAACAGAGAAAATCCATTTAACCACTTAAGCCCTGGGCTTCTTTCTGAGATTTGGTTTGGTTTACAAGTTGAAAACATTGTGTTTTGCTCGACAATTACTTGGCACCCCAAATATATATATATATATATATATATATATATATATATATATATATATATATATATATATATATATATATATATATATATATATATATATATATATATAATATATAAATACAGTGCCTTGCAAAAGTATTGGGCCCCCTTGAACTTTGCGACCTTTTGCCACATTTCAGGCTTCAAACATAAAGATATAAAACTGTAATTTTTTTTTTTTTTTGAAGAATCAACAAGTGGGACACAATCATGAAGTGGAACAAAATTTATTGGATATTTCAAACTTTTGAAAAAAATAAAAAACTGAAAAATTGGGCGTGCAAAATTATTCAGCCCCTTTACTTTCAGTGCAGCAAACTCTCTCCAGAAGTTCAGTGAGGATCTCTGAATGATCCAATGTTGACCTAAATGACTAATGATGATAAATAGAATCCACCTGTGTGTAATCAAGTCTCCGTATAAATGCACCTGCACTGTGATAGTCTCAGAGGTCCGTTTAAAGCGCAGAGAGCATCATGAAGAACAAGGAACACACCAGGCAGGTCCGAGATACTGTTGTGGAGAAGTTTAAAGCCGGATTTGGATACAAAAAGATTTCCCAAGCTTTAAACATCCCAAGGAGCACTGTGCATGCGATAATATTAAAATGGAAGGAGTATCGGACCACTGCAAATCTACGAAGACCTGGCCGTCCCTCTAAACTTTCAGCTCATACAAGGAGAAGACTGATCAGAGATGCAGCCAAGAGGCCCATGATCACTCTGGATGAATTGCAGAGATCTACAGCTGAGGTGGGAGACTATGTCCATAGGACAACAATCAGTAGTATACTGCACAAATCTGGCCTTTATGGAAGAGTGGCAAGAAGAAAGCCATTTCTTAGAGATATATATAAAAAGTGTTGTTTAAAGTTTGCCACAAGCCACCTGGGAGACACACCAGACATGTGGAAGAAGGTGCTCTGGTCAGATGAAACCAAAATCAAACTTTTTGGCAACAATGCAAAACGTTATGTTTGGTGTAAAAGCAACACAGCTCATCACCCTGAACACACCATCCCCACTGTGAAACATGGTGGTGGCAGCATCATGGTTTGGGCCTGCTTTTCTTCACCAGGGACAGGGAAGATGGTTAACATTGATGGGAAGATGGATGGAGCCAAATACAGGACCATTCTGGAAGAAAACCTGATGGAGTCTGCAAAAGACCGGAGACTGGGACGGAGATTTGTCTTCCAACAAGACAATGATCCAAAACATAAAGCAAAATCTACAATGGAATGGTTCACAAATAAACATATCCAAGTGTTAGAATGGCCAAGTCAAAGTCCAGACCTGAATCCAATCGAGAATCTGTGGAAAGAACTGAAAACTGCTGTTCACCTCACTGAGCTCGAGCTGTTTTGCAAGGAGGAATGGGCAAACATTTCAGTCTCTCGATGTGCAAAACTGATAGACATACCCCAAGCGACTTACAGCTGTAATCGCAGCAAAAGGTGGCGCTACAAAGTATTAACTTAAGGGGGCTGAATAATTTTGCACGCCCAATTTTTCAGTTTTTTATTTGTTAAAAAAGTTTGAAATATCCAATAAATTTTGTTCCACTTCATGATTGTGTCCCACTTGTTGTTGATTCTTCAAAAAAAATTACAGTTTTATATCTTTATGTTTGACGCCTGAAATGTGGCAAAAGGTCGCAAAGTTCAAGGGGGCCAAATACTTTCGCAAGGCACTGTATATAATGTTTGGGGGTTCTAAGTAACTTTTCTAGCCAAATTTTTTTTTTTACCTTGTAACCATCAAGTGTAAAAAATAGGCTTGTCCTTAAAGTGGTTGGAAACCCTGTACAACCACTTTCACCTACAGGTAAGCCTATAATAAGGCTTACCTGTGGGTACCGTCAATATCTCCTAAACTTGCACCGTTTAGGAGATATTCACTGTATCTGCATGTGCTGATGACGTCAGCACATGTGCACTGAAGAAACAACTCGCTCAGGCCGTTATTTCAGTAGCTGTGCCGTGATCGGCGGCTCCCTCGGGAAATGTGTGGGAGTGACGACATTGCGGCTCCGGCCAATCACAGCACTGGAGCCTGCAAACCCGGAAATTAACTTCAGGAGACATGTCGCTGGTCACAGCGATGTACGGGGAACGCTGCAGCAGCTTCAATCTAAGGTATTTCATAATGAGTTCATATGTGATGCATACTAGCTCATTATGCCTTTGTCTTGAAAGTTGTTTTTTGTTTTTTTGTGAGAGTTTGCAACTATTTTAAGTGGTTGAAGACAGAACTCCCATTTTCTTCAGCTTCCCCAAATTTATGAAATGAGCAGAATCTTCCTTCAGAATTTGCTAAGGCTAGGGAAGCGGTAGAAATACCCGAGCATACACACCACCACCGGGATTAAGGTTGGATCTCATATTATAACGATGTATATGTGTCTATCTCTGCCCCACTAAGCACTTTGAGGAGGAAGTAGAGGTAAAGTAAAAGACTTTTAAGGGGATGAGATTAAGTGTCAGTATGGTCAAAGAGGTAAAGCACAAACAAAAACTGTGATGGTACATAGTGGCTGCTAACGTTCTAGAAAGAAGCAATATCAGTGCAAAATGTTCTATGTACCAATGATAAGTACCTATTAATAACCTATCCAAGAGAGACTGTTCTACCTAATTAATGTACTAGAAAGAAGCAATATCTGTGCAATATGTTCTATGTACCAAGGATAAGTGCCCATTAATAACCCTTCCAAGAGAGACTGTCCAACCTAAGGGGGGCCGTAAAAAACGGTTTAAGGGGGCTGCACTACTCTTTAATAAGGGACACCCCCCCATCTGCATACAGAAGCTTTTTATATGGTGCAGACAAGGGGATCTAAAGGATTGGGACAAACACAGGAACGCCACAGACATCCCCCCCCATCCCTGGGTGTACTACATTGCACTT
Source organism: Rana temporaria (assembly GCF_905171775.1). NCBI lineage: Eukaryota > Metazoa > Chordata > Amphibia > Anura > Ranidae > Rana > Rana temporaria. The sequence goes on along the minus strand of NC_053490.1, from coordinate 205,604,625 downwards.
GGCGGGGTTGGAATTCACAACGTTTAAAGAGCTGGAAACGGCAAATTTCTGTACTAGTACAAATTCACCATTACTGAGGATAAGGTTGGACCCCCCCTCATAGCCCATTATTTTTCCAGAAGCACCCCCTGAAAGGGTGGCCCCGAGGAGGTCGGGTAGAGGAAGCTCTAAGAGGGCTCAGGTAAACCGTAGCTGAAGGAAGTGCCGGGGCCTGTGCCGGGGCCTGTCTGTTGCAGGATATAAAGGGGAGAGCGATAAGGCGGCTAAAGACTTACATGCCCCCTTTCTCTTTTTTGGGTTCTCCCTTTTCTCTTTTACCATAAATTAATTAACCTCATGATTTTGAAGGGGTGAATCCATCTTTGATTCAACGACCTTCCATCACCAAGCACACAGAGTAACTTCTAGAACTTTGAAAAACGAACAAGATACCAAATTTTTAAGAAGACCCCCCCAAATCCCCTAGGCTTAGGCAGATAATCACACATACAAAGACTTCTGGGATTACGGGTCGAGGAGAACTACAAAATCGCTGGACCCTTACTAAACCGGTTTCTGGAGTAGCTTGTCCATAGTTAGTAACAAAGGGGCAGTTAGAAAATTTTCGAAAAATAGGGAGGAAAAAAAAAAAGGAAAAAGGGAACAGGAATTCCACCCAGTATTTCTCTCCTCGCCATTTGGAAGGAAGGGGGGAACCGGGTGAAGAGCTGTAAGGGGACCGGGGAGATAGGGGAGATAGGGGAAGAGGCAGCAGAAGGTCAAACTGGGGAAACGAATCAGAAAAAGGGAGAATAATATGAGCAGAATGACGAGCAGGTCTACAAGGGGGGGACCTCCAACAACCCCGAGTAATATAGCAACAACAAGCTCTATTAGACCTTTTATGACCAAAGGAGTAAGTCCACAAACACAAGGAACCCAGGGAGGAACAAAGCAACAACAACCTAACAGAGAGCAAAAATCGGTCAATAAGAAACCCCAGGGGGGAAACACCAGTGAAACATCAATAGAGTCAAGAGAGGAAAGCAACATAGAGCACGGGCCCGAAGGAAGGGGGAACAAGGAACATCGACCAGACATACAGCCCCCGTTAAACGGGGAAATCGCAGAGATGCTGCGAAGGATGGAAACGGCGATCAAGGAGGAAATTAAAGGGGAAATTCAGAACTTACGCACAGACCTTGGACACTTCATGACCAGAATAGTTACAATAGAAGAACGAACAGAGACGGTAGAACAAGAAGTTAAAGGAATAAAAGACCAAATAGACCAGACACAAAGACAGCAGAGACTTATCCTCTACAAAATAGAAGATCAAGAGAACAGAAACCGTAGACAAAATTTGAGGATAAGGTCAATCCCAGAGGAAAGGGGAGAAGACCTCAGGAAAATAATGAGGAAGATTTTCAACCCCCTCCTGGAAAAACCAATAGAAGATCCCATCAGGATCGAAAGGGTCCATAGAGTGGGGAACCCACAAAGAGCCAGCGCAGAGCTTACAAGAGATGTCATAGTTAGGTTCCGACTCTATGAGGACAAAGAAAAAGTGTGGAAGAAACTGAGGGGCCAACCCCCGATAGTCCTCGAGGGGATAGAGTTACAGATATTCTCGGATCTATCGGCTGAGACTCTAGCAAGACGACGAGCACTGAAACCACTGTTAAAACAGATGATAGATCTAAACATAAAATATACTTGGGGACATCCGGCATGTCTGATCGGCACAAAAGACGGAAGATCGACGATACTTAGATTCCCGGAGGACCTAGAAGAATTTTGTAAAAAATTGGATATCCAGATCCCTGATTTACCAGGGTGGGAATAGAGGAGAGGGAGTAAGAGAGGGAGAAAGATTAGTGAATCTACAAGGATCTATTTATAGAGAACTTTGTTCTCGGTTATTTGTTTATTTTCTTTTCCTTTTTCCTTCCCTTTACCTTTTTTGTTCTTGGTTTTTTTCCTGCGGTGAAACCCGGTGGTCGGGGATCTACCCGTCCCCCCTCTCCCCCGCTCCAGAATTGGAGCGGAGGGGAGGTTACCCCAGGACCCCACCTAGAGAAAACTGGACCAGACATGGAGGACGGTTCAGTGGCCAACAAATGGCCGAAAGGGGAGAGAGGAGGGAAGGGGGAGGGAGTGGGGGAGAGGGGGGAGAGGGAGGGGAGGGGAGGGGACCTATCTCACCAAAATAATCAGATAAAGGGAAAAGACCAAAGATGCCACAAATTAAATGTATATCTTATAATGTAAAAGGTCTCAATAGTCCAACCAAGAGACACAAGGTCCTCAGGGAATTGAAGGGATATAAAGCAGACATCGCCTTCCTACAGGAAACGCATATTACCCTAGGATCAAATATTAGATTACATGCACCAGACCTCCCTATTTGGTATTATGGGGATACCATCTCTAAAAGAGCTAGAGGGATAGCAATCGGAATCTCTAAAAGGGTACGGTTTGAAGTAACCGATAGACTGACAGACCCAGAGGGGAGATTCCTTTTTCTGAGAGGAAGACTGGAGGAATTGGAATATACTCTAGTAAATATCTACGCCCCAAATGTCTTACCTGTAAAATTTTATTTTGGGAATACTAGGGAAACTAGCAGATTTTAGGAGAGGAAGAGTAATTATGGGAGGAGACTTCAACCTATGTATCAACCCAAAAATAGATAAGACATCCCAGACATCGAGTGTTCGGTGCACACAGTTGAGAAAGCTTAGGGATGCTTTGTTTAGGAGTCAGTTGATTGACACGTGGAGAGTCTTTAACCCTGACCAACGGGATTACACTTTTTACTCCTCGGTCCATGGGACCTACTCAAGGATCGACCACATATTGGTGGATCACAGGACCTTAGATACAGTGGTTGAGACAAAAATAGAAACTATGACGATCTCTGATCATGCGCCAGTAAGTATTATAATAGATATCTCAGGAAACCTGAGACCTAAACAAAATTGGAGGTTAGACGAACACTTGCTGATAGAGGAGACCAGTCTAACAAGGGTAAAAAAGGAGCTGGAAGAGTATTTCACGTTAAACGAGATAGAGGAAGTCTCAGTGGCAACACTATGGGACGCCCACAAGGCAGTGATAAGAGGAACCCTGATCTCGGAAGGAGCAAGGAAAAAAAAAGAAAAGAATAGGAAAAAAGAAGAACTAATCAAAGATCTTCCTCTTAGAACAGGAACATAAAAAAACAGGGAAACAACGTGATCTGTATCTGAAACTGGTCAACAAACGAAATGAATTTAAGGATATTATGGAACAAGAAACCCGAAAGGAATTTAAATCAATTGCTAGGGAAAGATATTTGTGGGGAAATAAAACTAATAAACACTTAGCAAGAATAGTCCAGAAAAAGAAATCAAAAAACTATATAGAAAAAATTAAAAACGAAAATGGAGAGACGATGCATACAACAAAGGATATTGCGGAGACCTTCAGGTGTTATTACGAAAGACTCTATTCGGTAGAACAAAAGAAGGAGCAGGAGGGAGAAAAAAATCAAGAAAACTGTAAATTTTCTGAGGGAAGCTAGGCTGCCAAAAATAAATAGAAGCGGGGCATATGCCATGGATAGACCAATATCGGAAAAAGAGATTAATACAGCACTAGCCGACACTGCAACAGGGAAAAGTCCGGGGCCCGACGGCTTCACTATCTTGTATTATAAAAAATGTAGGGAGATTCTTCTACCAAAATTATGCCAATACTTCAATGGATTGGGTAGAGATTTCTTCTTAAGCCGGGAGGCTTCAGAGGCTATTATAACAGTTATCCACAAGGAGGGCAAGGATAAAGGAGATTGCTCCGGGTATCGACCAATATCTCTGTTAAATACAGATGTAAAACTGTTTGCAAAGATCTTGGCCGAGAGATTAAAACAAGAAATGGCAAAATTGATACACCCAGACCAGACAGGGTTTATCCAGGGAAGAGAGGGGAAGGATAACGGAGTCAGAGCACTGTTGATAATGCAAAAAATGAAAACGACCGGATCTCCCAGTCTACTCCTGTCGATAGATGCGGAAAAGGCATTCGACAGGGTAGACTGGGGATTCATGTTACGTACCCTGGAGGAAGTGGGGTTTGGACAAAGGATGAGAGAGTGGATAACAACCCTCTATCAGGAACCGAGGGCAAAAATACAAATAAATGGTAGTTTATCACAAGATCTGACAATGAAAAACGGTACTAGGCAGGGATGTCCCCTGTCTCCACTCTTGTTCGTGCTTTCTTTGGAACCACTATTAGCCAGGATACGCAGGTGTTCAGACATAAGAGGAATTAAAATAGGGGAGGACGAACACAAACTCTCGGCATTTGCCGATGACGTCCTCTTCTATTTGTCGGACCCTAAAACCTCAATCCCAAATTTATTAGATCTATGCACGCTATACGGGGAAATATCAAATTTCAAAATCAATGTAGCCAAAACCGAGATCTTAAGTTTTAATGTGGTCAGACGAGATGAAAGAGATTTAAAGCTGAAATACCGATTTTCCTGGGTGAACGCACTCAGGTATCTCGGTATTTTTCTAGTAAAATCAACTAAAAAAATGTATGAGAAAAATTTTATTCCTTTGTTAAATGAAATTATGGAGGAAATGGGGAGGATAAAAAATAGACCATTATCCTGGATAGGACGAATAAACTTTTGTAAAATGGTAATTCTACCAAAGATTACCTACAAGTTCCAGATGATACCTATAAGTTTGCCTGGAATACTCTTCTCAGCTCTCAAAAAACAGATTATGAACTTCATTTGGAGAAATAAGAAACACAGAATATCTTTCCAGACCCTAAGACAACCTAAAATAAATGGAGGACTAGCAGTACCAGATATTAAAACATACTACGAGGCGGCGATCTTGTCAAGGGTAGTTGAGTGGGCTAGGGCCAGCAAGGAAAAGAGGTGGGTTAACATAGAAAATGAAATGTCAAAGGCAAGTCTCAATAAAATTATATGGAACCCCCCTCAATATAGGACACTTGATAAGAACACACATGAGATCACTAAAAATGCACAAAAAATCTGGGATATTACGTATAAAAAAATTGAAAAGGAATTTAATTCACCACTAGTTGCACTAAAAAATGACTATTTTGCACCGGGCAAATCACAGGTTGGAGGAAACTGGATAAAAAAAGACACGACCCAATTAAGAGACGTAATAAAAGATGGGCACATTGCAACACTGCAAGAATTAAAAGAGAAAAAAAATATTTTTTTAGTAATTGACGAATGGAGATACCAATTTATACAAAGATTGCCGCATCCACTGAGGTCAGGGGAGCGGCTATCTGATTTGGAAAAATTATGTACATCAGAGAGGGTCAAGGGAACCATCTCTAAACTATATAAGATCCTGTTAAAGGTGGACGAGCCGATGGTCCCTCCTTTCGTCAAAAAATGGGAGAGGGAATTAGGATCAAAACGGGATAGGAGCACAATAGAAAAAATGCTGACACTAGCCCATTCCTCGGCAGTAGATAGCCGTACAGCTGAGATGAGCTATAAATGCTTGACTGGGTGGTACATGACCCCGGACAAATTATCAAAATTTAATGACGAACAAACGGGAGAGTGCTGGAGGGGATGTAGGACCCTGGGAACCATGGCCCACCTGTGGTGGAAATGCCCTAAAGTAGAGGAGTTTTGGAAAAAAATTCTGGGATGCATTGAAGAGATAACAAAAGGAAAAATTAAACTGGATCCTTGGGTGGTACTGTTTCATGGAGGAGAGGAAAACATTAAAAACTATAAGAAAACCTTAGTTCCACATCTCTTAAATGCCGCTAAAAAGATAATACCGAGAAAATGGCAGGAGGTAGAATGTCCCTCAATCTGGGAATGGATTGACTCCGTGGAAGAGACATATAGAATGGAAGAAATAAGAGAAGGAGTTGAAGGCAATAACATAGCTCAAGATAAGAAGTGGGATAACTGGAGGAAATTTAAGAAATCTTGGAGCTATGCAGAAAAACTCAGGGCCGAGACCTAAAGACTAATTAAAACTAGACAATGGCATCAGGAGGTATTTTGGATTGTCTTTGGTGAGATGGGGGGAGGGGGGAGAGGAGGGAGGGGGGGAGGGAGGAACTGGGTGAAGGAATTGTAATATTACTTCTTTTTTTTTTTTCTTGGAATCTGATACCTTAAAAAAAAAAAAAAAAGAGAAAGTATGTAATCTACATATTTTCGTAAGAGAAATGGCTATTCAAGAACAATGATCACACTAATGATGCGAAACCCGATTAGAGGCGCTAAGGGCTGGCAAAGGGAACATGAGCGCATAAACGCACACTCTATAAGGTTGTTGTCTGAAGTGGAAAAAAAAAAAAAAAAAAAAGAATTTGCTAAGGCTAAATCCACACCCTAGTGCAGTTTCCAGCAAAACGCATCCTCCACTGGGATAAATGCTTCCACATGTAAAACACCACAACAGCAACACACAAAAAAGTGGCATAAACTTTTTAAAGCAGAATTAAACCTAAAATAAAAATTTCTTGGATTTAGATGTGGTGGCTGCATTAGATTTTCACCTTGTGTTGGCTGCATTAGATTTTCACCTTGTGTTCCAGACAGTAAATCTGTTATTTTTCTACCTTCTTTAGCAGACCAAACCGTCCAGACATAGTAGCTTTTTGGGTGTTTGAGACTAATCATTTAACAATGACGGCAATATATTTATGTAAAACTTTTGTCCCAAAAGGAAAAAGCTGTGGGGTGTTGGCTGGCGTTCAGTCCATCTAAATCTGCTAGTGTATCTAACGCCCTCTCTCCAGACTGGCAATGCTGTTGTCCAAAGCTGTCTGCTTTACTACTTTATTCAGAATGCAGACCTCCTAAATCCCAGTACAGACATATTGAAAGTCGGCCAGTTCAGCAGGAACCAGACAACTTTCAGTACATGTGTACTGCTGTCTGTTCAACAGAGGCTAACTTCTGTTGAGTGATCTTGCTGGAAAACAAGCCTTTTTTCAATCGGCTAATCTGTTGACACACAGTGTTCCCAGCTCCCCCTTACTGGATTTGATTGACGGCAGCAGGAACCAATGGCTTCAATGTCCACTGAGGAGAGAGAGAGAGAGAGGTGCATGCTGCTACCCTTGGGCACAGCTCTGGATCAAGATCCGACTCGGGTAACTATTAAGGGCTTTCACACTGCCAGTGCCCGGGTGGTATTTTTAGCTGCGCTTTATCGTTTTTTTTTGTGGCGCTTTTCGGATGCTAGCAGGGCGTTTTTAACCCCCGCTAGTGGCCGAAAAGGGGTTAAAAGCGGCGCTTTGCTGGCACTGTTTATAGATTTCAATGGGCAGGGGTGCTTTAGGAGCGGTGTATTCGCCGCTCCTAAAGCGCTGCAAACAAGCTGCACTCTGGATTTTACATTGGGTTTGCAGCTGCGGCTTTTTACAGGCGCTATTTTAAGCGCTAAAGCGCCTGAAAAACGCATCGGGTATGAAAGGGGGCTGGCTGATCACTTTTTTTTTAATCTTTTTAATGTAGAGAATGGGTTGAGGTAATTTTACAGTTCTTTATTTTGTTTCTTTTGTAGGTTTTGTTTTTCTAATTAATTCAATCTTTTAATTTAGTACCGATCCATTTTTATGTGCGGACCTGTAAAGGAAACCGGAGCTGTAGAAGCTGTGCCCAAAAAATGCAAGACTAATCTTTTCCCCGTTGGTGACTTACCATGTCTTGCTCTGTGTTGTGTCTCTGTTTGGAGGTGACCTTCTTTCTGAAGGAGTAGCCTTGCTTCCTCATGTTAGAGTTGTCCCTCCACCATAACTGGTGGTGTAAAGAATAAGAATTATTAGGAATGGTGCAGGAATCACAGATGGACAGAATCCAAAACCAGAGAGCCCTCGGGTACAGCTTCCTCTTCAGCAAGAACAGTGAGCTGAAGTGTATTGACATCACCAATTCTTACTGCAAATCTTATGTGATGGCAGTGCCTCTTTTATTATGCAGATCTACAACTATAAGGGCCCTTTCACACGGGCGGACGAACGGACCGTTTTTTACAAGTCCGTTTACGGAGGAAAGACAGGGCGGGCTCTGCACAGTGTGCGGGGTCCGCCGACAGCTCAGCAGGGATTTACGGATGATCCCCGCTGAGCCGACGGACACACACAGGGCGGATCAATACAGATCCGCTCCGTGTGAAAGAGCCCTAAGGCTACAGAAACTTGCATACCGGGAAGTGCACTGTGGTTTTAGAGGAGAAATTCAAAACTAAATGAAGACCTTTTAGATCAGTGCTTCTCAACTCCAGTCCTCAAGGCGCCCCGACAGGTCAGGTTTTCAGGCTTTCCATTATTTTGCACAGGTGATTTGATCAGTTTCATTGCCTTTTAGTAATTACCACAGCTGTTTCATCTGAAGGAAATCCTGAAAACATGACCTGTCGGAGCACCTTGAGGACTGGGAAACACGGTTTTAGATAGTAGATCTTCACTTTGCGTTCAGGTCTACTTTAAAGAGATTTAGGCTTGGCAGATGTCTTGCTGTAAATTAATAGTTCAAATTATGAGACCTTGCATAGAGAGTCTAGATGGATTTATTTAGCATTTGCGGGATGAATTACTCCAAGAACCCCTTGTTGGCACACCACAACTTTGAGAGATCAGATCTGGTCTTTGCACCATGGAAAATGTATTTGGTTTTTGTAGAGTTCGATGTGAAAAAAACATGTTATGCGTTCTCAGTGGAACTTTGCTGTGTTTGAATAATTTTTTATCATAAACTCCCTACAGCTGTTTTTGTAGTATGAAGCTGGATATGCACACAACTATGTGTGATGCAGGGATCTGTCAGGTTTTTTTTTTTTCATTTATTTTCGATTGGCTGGTTGACCAAAAAAAAAAAGTTTACGACAGGAAATGTGTTACTGGCTGGATCACCAGGCTGAACAAAGGTAGAAAGCCTAAAAAAAAAAAAAAAAAAACGAAAGCAGCCACCACATCTAAGGATTGGTAAGCTGCAGTATGTCATTTTTTGTGTTTTGGGTTTATTACCACTTTAAGGGAAGGGATGCACATGAGTGGAGAAAGGGTGTGATATATATATATATATATATATATATATATATATATTCTGTGTAATGCAAGAACATGCATTTCAGCCAGGCTTCATTATAATTGTATACCTTTGCGTGTAGGATATGGAAGAATGCATATGTGTGCAAATATACAAACGCAATAAATATCACTGCCATTAAAAAAACGAAAAGTGACAAGTATGTAATGCATTATTTTTCTGTTCTTTAGGTTTTGTGCTCTTTGCAACAGCAGTTATCATTGTATCACTGATTCTCATTTTTGTGGTGGGACCAAGTCATGGACAATCCAATCTTTTGGTGTATATTTCCATCTGCTCGGTCATTGGAGCCCTTTCTGTTTCCTGTGTCAAAGGATTAGGAATTGCTATTAAAGGATTCTTTGCTGGAGAGCATGTCCTGAGGAATCCCTTGGCCTGGATCTTATTGGTCAGCCTTATAGTTTGTGTAAGCACTCAGATAAACTTTCTAAACCGAGCTTTGGATATATTTAACACCTCCCTAGTGACTCCAGTTTACTATGTGTTCTTTACCACCTCAGTGCTTACATGCTCTGCCATCCTGTTCAAAGAATGGCAACATATGGCTGCTAATGACATGATTGGGACCTTTAGTGGCTTCTTAACCATTATTATCGGCATCTTTTTATTGCACGCCTTCAAAGATGTTTCTTTCACCTTGTCCAGCCTTCCGGTTTCCCTGAGAAAAGATGAACGAATCGTGAATGGGAATCTATCCAACAATATCTATGAACACTTAAATGGGAACGAGGAGAGCAGCTCTCTTCTGTGTGAAAATGAGATTCTGATAAATGAGAATACAGCTTCTCGCCGCAGCGGAAATCTGGCATCCTTTTAAAGTGAAATGTGGTTCTCTCCACTACTGGCAAACCTCATACACCATGAATAATTAACATTTTAATTGCCAGTAACCTTTTACTCAGTGGCGTCATGTAATAAGGTGTGGCCCCCGCTGTGTTGCTCTCCATTGTTTGGACCAAATGGCTTTTTCAAGGCATTTTAAACCTAAGAAACGTCAGCAACACGCCCAACTCTGCTTCAAAACCATTGACGGTAAAACAAACATCAGAGTTAGGCCCCTTTCACATTAGCGGACCGTTTGTCCGTTTATAACAAGTCCGTAGACAGACGGTCCGTCTTCATCCGATTCCCCATAGGGGAGAGACAGGGCGGTCTCTGCACTGTGTGCGGGGACCGCCCTGTCCGCCGACAGCTCAGCGGGGATCTCCGCTGAGCCGACGGATACACACGGAGCGGACACAAAAACGGTCCGCTCCGTATGAAAGAGGCCTTAATGTGGTGCAACAATTGAAAATGATGCTTTAGAAGTCCACTAATATAATGGGATGAATAGGCAGCCTCTGGTTCCTGCAGCATTAAAACTGATGAAAAAAAGGCTGCCTGAAGCTTCCATATAAATAATGGGTATATATATATTTTTTTTTATTTGATTGAAAACGTGTTTCCTTCTAAAAAAAATTACGTGACCAAGTTTGTCCTATGGGTTCCTTGGATGTCTGCACTGTAATTTACAGAGAATGTAAAATTACAAGATACCTTAAATAAAAGGGCTAGTATTCTATCAATAACATTTACAAATATGTAAATATATGGCATGATATACATTGTATTTCCATTGACTGTACAGCCCTTTTTCTCAAGAGTATCCTTGATTTTGGTATGAGGGGCCGAGTATGACAAATCTATGTAAAAGAAAACCTTTTTATCAGGATTATAAATTTTATCTCGGATGGATTCAGTTCTTAACGCTATTCCGTTTTTATATTTGTGAATGCAACTGACTGCCCTTTTATGTAAGTCTAGTTTTTAACGTATATTTTCTGCCGTTACGAAAGAAAACGTACTGAGAAATAAAGGGGTTGCTGTGCTGACCTACTGTTAAAGGGGTTGTAAAGGTAAAAAATGTTTTCCCTAAATGGCTTCCTTTACCTTAGTGCAGTCCTCCTTCACTTACCTCATCCTTCCATTTTGCTTTTAAATGTCCTTATTTCTTCTGAGAAACCCTCACTTCCTGTTCTTCTGTCTGTAACTACACACAGTAATGTGAGGCGTTCTCCCTGGTGTGGAGAAATCCTCTTGAGGGGGGAGGGGGCGAGCAGGAGTTTCAGGATGCCCACTAACACACGGCTCCTTTCTCTATTTGCAAAGTAGAGAGCGTCCTGACACTCCTGCTCACCCCCTCCCCCTCAAGAGGCTTTCTCCACACCAGGGAGAAAGCTTTGCATTACGGTGTGTAGTTACAGACAGAAGAACAGGAAGTGAGGATTTCTCAGAGGAAATGAGGTAATTTAAAAGCAAAATGGAAGGATGAGGTAAAGGAAGGAGGACTGCACTAAGGTAAAGGAAGCTATTTAGAGCATTTTTTTTTACCTTTTACAACCCCTTTACGAAGATGAGATAGCAGTCTCTATATTTTGTCACTACAGGTTATTTTAAATTCCTTGCACTTATGGACTCTCAGAAAAGCTCATACTCTTAATAGCACTGTGGAAAGGCATTTAATGCTACAGAGAAGGAGGGGGGAGAAGCTGCTGCTGTCCAGTATCAAAGTATTTTCTACTGCCGGCTCCTGTAAAAAAAATAAGATTAACTGAGAAGCTACATGCCACTGTTAAGGAGATTAAACCAGATCCTTTTTGTATATGCTGTGTTTTTGTATTAAGAGATACTTTATACTTTTACAGAATGCCCGTTTTGATTTGAGACTTGAATGGGTTTGTTTTAGCAATAGATCAAGTTGCATAACAAATCCTTGGCATTAACAGACTAAGGTACGGTATTGGCCTGTGACAATGTAATGACCATTAGGAGGCCATGCAAGTTTGTTCTTTGAAAAATCAATGCAATATTTATAGATAAACTCTCTAAATGGTTATGTGATTTGGGAATGAATGGCAATCCATGTGAATTTCCCCTTGCTTGGCCATTTTAGAATGGCTGGCTGAATATTTGAAGTGATTTTATCCCTCCAACGTGTACAAACAATCCTAATAACACTGATTTTGATTGGGTTAGCTTGAGCAGCTATGGTTTCTTTTGCCTTACAATTTTATCTTCTGTTCTTAATTTGAGCATGTAAAACTGTACATAATTTTTAGACTCTTAAAAAAAAAAAAAAAAAAAAAATTGGTTGCACTGGTTACTTTTAATTGTATATAAATAATAAATGTGTGTCTAAAGTTCTGTTCTGTATGCTTTATGATCTCTACTCTATCTCATGAAATTTAAGCTTGCTGCCTTTGTATAATACAGAATTGGGTAAGTAATAAAAATTGTAAAACATAACTTATTTTGAAATAAAATGTTTCTTTTGAAAGCTTTCAGCTACGGCCTCAAAATTCTTTAATATAGTGGTGTTGGCTAAAACATGAGAACAATATACCTAATATTTTAGGCTGATTTGCTAAAAGACTCGCACGGCTTGTTTTTGTTTGTCAGTAAATCGGCCTCCTTATCTCATAAGGGCTTGTTGTACACATTACCACCAAACACTGTTTAGCTGCAGATGTGAAGTCAGCAGCTTGATGGTCCTGACCCAGTATTTTTCCCACAATAATTCTGTTACCCTGCAGTCATTTCAGGATGAATTGGAAATCCCTTTTAACCACTTAAGCCCCGGACCAATATGCAGCCTAAAGACCCAAGGTGTTTTTACAGTTCGGGACTGCGTCGCTTTAACAGACAATTGCGCGGTCGTGTGACGTGGCTCCCAAACAAAATTGGCGTCCTTTTTTCCCCACAAATGGAGCTTTCTTTTGGTGGTATTTGATCACCTCTGCGGTTTTTATTTTTTGCGCTATAAACAAAAATAGAGCGACTAATTTTGAAAAAAATTCAATATTTTTTACTTTTTGCTATAATAAATATCCCCCAAAAACATATATAAACATTTTTTTTTTCCCTTCAGTTTAGGCCGATACGTATTCTTCTACCTATTTTTGGTAAAAAAAATCGCAATAAGCGTTTATCGATTGGGTTGCGCAAAATTTATAGCGTTTACAAAATAGGGGATAGTTTTATTGCATTTTTATTTTATTTTTTTTACTACTAATGGCGGCGATCAGCGATTTTTTTCGTGACTGCGACATTATGGCGGACACTTCGGACAATTTTGGGACCATTGTCATTTTCACAGCATTTAAATTGCATTCTTTATTGTGAAAATGACAGTTGCAGTTTGGGAGTTAACCACAGGTGGCGCTGTAGGATTTAGTGTACACTTAGTGTGTGTGTTTACAACTGTAGGGGGGTGTGGCTGTAGGAATGACGTCATAGATCGAGTCTCCCTATAAAAGAGATCACTCGATCGATGCAGCGCCACAGTGAAGCACGGGGAAGCCGTGTTTACATACGGCTCTCCCCGTTCTTCAGCTTCGGGGAGCGATCGCGACGGAGCGGCTAGAAACAAATAGCCGCGCCGTCGTCCCGGATCGCTCCCCGAGGGGACCTGACCGCCGCGTGTAGCGGGGGGGTCCCGATCGGACCCCCAACCAGGCAGGCACGTATAGGTACGTTGATGTGCCTGTCCGTGCCATTCTGCCGACGTATATCTACATTAAGGCGGTCGGGAAGTGGTTAAAGATGAAGTGTAATCTGAAAAAAAAAAAAAAATATGCATCCCTCCTTGATCGCTACGCTATAGTTCATTTTCATTCTTCCCTTGTAAAAATAAATTAAAAAAATTAACTTTTTGTGGGTATTCTGATGTCATTGGTGGCTCCTGGCTGTTTCCATACTTTTTCTCAAGTCCATGCTGTGTAGGAAGGGCTGGAAGACAGCCCATTACCGTCACCACAACTTGGTTTCAAGAGCTGTGAACCAATGGGTGTAAGATCTCCATACTATGGCTAGTCTGTCTAGAAGTGTGCTGCTTTGTAATTGGATATCACTCAGCCTGGAAGTTGTGTGGGTGTAAGAATGTGTCCTGCACTGTCTTTGCCATCTAGTGGTACGTAAAGAGTTTGCAGGCACAAATGTATGTATGAATCGGAGTAGGAGGAGAGTGTGAATGAACATTCTAAAGATAAGGTAAAGCTGGAGTCCATCATTAAAGCATGGTACACACTAATGGATTTATTATTTTGTGCAACTCTGCGGGTTCCACAAAACTCACTGCTCTGGTCAGTAGCCGCTGTGCTAACCATGCAAGGATAGTGCAGCAATCTCCCCCACTGAGCTGTTGAGTTCTCCCCACCCCCCAGCCAGAACACTCCAATCAGCGCTCTCTGCCATTGAATGAAAGCACTGATCAAGAGTTGGCCGACTGCTGGTTTTCCAGCATGTGCGTCTGACAGAAGCTGGTCAAACGGTCAGCTTCTGACAGACCGAAATACACCCAAGCAGAATGACTGGTGGTAATTTTTGTACTTGCAAATGTCTCCTGAGATTCTGCCCGTGTGTACAGGGCTTTACTTCACAACTTTTTCTTTTGTTTGCATATAGTAGGGAAGGGTTACAAGCTCTTGTGTTTTTTTTTTTTTTTCCTCTGTGTCCATCAGTAGGTAATTGTCCATAAATCATGAGGACACAGAGCATCTTCATATCCATTACGTTACACGTTACCACCTTCAGTTGATTGGAAAATGGCAAAAAAACAAGACCGAAAGTCCCTTTGCAGTTATGCAAGGCTTACATGACTACAGCAGAACGGTGTCAGTGTGAGACTTCAGGTTGCAGCAGTGCTTTGTAGGGGGGAAATTGATCACTACAAGTATATGAATGACCACCTTGGTGGTGGGGTAGCAGACTAGCGAGTGTGTCCTCTTTCCTAAAAAAAAAAAAATATGTCACCAGTACATCAAGGATCTCCAGAACAGGTCCAAAGCTTTATTTAGTGATTACATCATAGTTACAAGGTGACATTTTGGAGCTCTGAAACATCCCCAGTGTAACTATGATGTGATCACTAAACAAAGGTTTGGACCTGTTCTGGAGATTCTTTTTATTTTTTTCGAAAATATTTTTTTATTGGTTTTGAAAATATAACATGTACAAAAACTGGCATTTTATATTCTCCAAAAAAATGATTACAGAACAATAATCAGTTTCTTGTAAGACTGTCCTTAATACACGCATGTATGAGATATAACAGAACATAAGTGCATACAATACCACAAGTTACCCATAATTATCTCTTTACCACAGGCGATATGAGCATTTTTACTTTATCAACTTTTGCTAAAAACTTGGTAGTTGCAAGTACCAGAGTATATTTGTTCATCATGAGTTAAAATAGACCTCTCTATCTGTATTGTTTGTGTTTCTCACTGTTTTTCCCATAAAGAACAGCATTTTGTAAATTCTTTTTGTATTCCCTTCCTGTAAGCTATGGTTTTCTCATAAGCATAGGAGTCAACCTCCCCCAACGAGGGGGATACTGAAGATTTCCATTTACGGGCAATCACCAATCGAGCTGCGTATAGAATGTGCTGGGTAGATATCCATATCAATGCCTAATAGGGCTTGTTCAGCTTTCAATTTATTGAGTATTCCTGTCAATTTTGCAATTAATCGTGCTATTGTAGCCCAGAAAATACGTAGGGATATGCAGAACCAAAGCATGTGCACAAAATTGCCCACTTTCCCTCCAGCAAAGATTAGCGCAGTTTTCCATACATTTTGCTAGTGTATATGGGGTTCTGTACCATCTCAAATGTATCTTCTGGGCTATTTCCTTGCCGTTGGAGCATTTGGTGTGGGTATAGTTTTGATCGCACGGCTCCACTGCCTCTTAAAATGGGAATCAGACTTAAATATAACAGTTTCTCAGAGTTGTTTTGGAGTTTCAAAGTGGAGTTTACTGTGCAATAAGTTATAGAACACTGTTATTCCTTTTTTTGTGAGTAGGGGTGGAATTCCACGGATTGTAAATAGACTCTGGTATTACCACGTATTGTACTTTGGCAGCGGTTAAGATGCTAGTAAACCTTGCATATGTCATAAATTCCCTCGCAGGGAGAGACTTTGTAGACTGTAATTCTGAGAACGGTTTGCTACGGCCCTGACTGAACAGGTCTTATAGGTTTTTAATACCATGGTCCCCCACAGTGTTGAACATAAAGGTTTGGAGATGGGAACGAAAAGCGCTGTCACAGGGATAGGTACCTTTTTTTTTTTTTTTTTTTTTTTTTAAATGGATAACATGGGTGTTCTGGAGATTCTAGATGGTGGTCACTGCAGCACCCACTTACATCTACAGCCAGTTTTAGGAACATGTGCGATAGAAATATGCTTAAGCTTCCAAAAAGAAAGAAAAGGGGGTACCAGAGCATTGGTGTTCTTCTGACACGGTGCCTGACTTGCTAGCAAGGGTCCCTGTAATTCATCAGCAAGGCCCAATGTCTGATTAAGCACAAGATGTGTGAAATATGTTAACATTCCTGTGACTGCATCTGTCTACATTACAATAAATATGTTTTTATTGGTATCATATTTTGGTGTGCTGCTGCCTATTCCAATAGACTTTTCTCTATAGCAGGGAGTTTTCCTGGCATCAAAAGGTGGTGGTGGTGCTACAGCCAGCATTAGTTTGTTAAACCAACAGTATCCTGTTCTCTTTGCATTGCTGAATTTGTGTGAAATACTTGGTGATCCTGCCAGTCCCCCTGCTTTATTTTAAACTGATTGACCACACTGGGCTGGATGTGCTTCCACGCATAGCCTGCCTGTAATGCCTAGGTTACTTTTACCAACAACCCCCGCAAAGCTCTTCACTAGGAAGATCAGTGTACCGTATTTATCGGCATATAACACGAACCCTAACTTTAAGAGAGAAGTTTCAGGGGAAAAAACCTTTCCACAGCCCCCTGTGTATAACACGCAGGCACAGTTTACCCTCTATTTTCAGGGTAAAAAAAAGTGCCAATAAATACAGTACTTCTTTTTCTCTGCCTATGGCACACCTGTGCCAGCAGTGGAACCGTTGCACCTAGTGTTTTGATTTGAATATCTAAGTATGCCAGATGTTGAGGACTGGTGGGCAGACTTTGGGTTTGAAGGAACTGATTTAATAGGGCTGCAACTAACGATTATTTTCATAATCGATTAGTTGTTTCTGCCCTAGAACGGAATCATTCTTTGGAAAACGAGGATGTGGTTAAAAATCATCCAGCAGAAGGTCATCAATGTATTCTGTGACATGAATGTCCTGGGTCTGCACAAAGAAGCAGGCCCAGCACATGAATTCAAGGATGTAGAGGGGAGCTCAAACAGTAGTGCTACCAATTAGAAGCAAAAAGTATGTCAATAGGAATCTTGTATGGTTTCTGTTGCTATCAATTCCAGACGGAATTTTGGTACTCAAAGAAATCTATTTAGAGATTTTCAATTCAGTATAAGGTGGGTGCATTTGATTTGGGAACTATATTTAGGTTGGAATAAAAACTTTGGAACCTTTCTACAGAAGGAACTTATTTAACCACCCCTTTGTGACTGAAGTTGGGGCAAGGCAGCCAGTAACTCTTTAACCACTTCCCGACCGCCGCATGTAGATATATGTCGGCAGAATGGCACGGACAGGCACATCAACGTGCCTGCCTAGACGTGGGTCCGATCGGGACCCCCCCCGCTACATGCGGCGGTCGGATCCCCTCGGGAGCTGAAGAACGGGGAGAGCCGTATGTAAACACGGCTTCCCCATGCTTCACTGTGGCGGCGCATCGATCGTGTCATCCCCTTTATAGGGGAGACACAATCGATGTCAGTCCTACAGCCACACCCCCCTACTGTTGTAAACACACACTAGGTGAAGCCTAGCACGTTCAGCGCCCCCTGTGGTTAACTCCCAAACTGTAACTGTCATTTTCACAATAAACAATGCATTTTTTGCTGTGAAAATGACAGTGGTCCCAAAAATGTGTCAAAATTGGCCGCCATAATGTCGCAGTCACGAAAAAAATCGCCGATCGCCGCCATTAGTAGTAAAAAAATTAATAAAAATGCAATAAAACTATCCCCTATTTTGTAAACGCTATAAATTTTGCGCAATCCAATCGATAAACGCTTATTGCGATATTTTTTTTTATTTATTTTTTTTACCAAAAATAGGTAGACTAATACGTATTGGCCTAAATTGAGGAAAAAAAAATAATTTAGATATGTTTTTGGGGGATATTTATTATAGCCAAAAGTAAAAAATATTGCATTTTTTTTTCAAAATTGTCGCTCTATTTTTGTTTATAGCGCAAAAAATAAAAACCGCAGAGGTGATCAAATACCACCAAAAGCAAGCTCTATTTGTGGGGAAAAAAGGACGCCAATTTTGTTTGGGAGTCATGTCGCACGACCGTGCAATTGTCTGTTAAAGCGACGCAGTGCCGAATTGTAAAAACCCCTTGGGTCATTTAGCTGCATATTGGTCCGGTCCTTAAGTGGTTAAAAGTAACAGAAAAAAGTGCTGCTCTAAAAAAAAAAAAAAAAAAATATGCCTTTGTTTTTTTTTTCTTACACATGCTAGACCAGTGATGGTGAACCTTGCCACCCATTTCCCATGATGCTCAACTACATTGCAGAGAACATGCGCATCATGGGAAATGTAGTTCCAAAACATCTGGGGTGCCAAGGTTTGCCATCACTGTGCACATTAAAAATATACCCATCAGCGTGCCCCTTAAAATAAAATGTGTCCATCAGAGTGCCCCTTAAATTAAAATTTGTGCATCAGTGTCCCTCAACAGTAAGGTGCCCATCAGCGTGACCTTTAAAACAAAATGCCCAGCAGTGTCCACAATACATGTTGCCCATGCCCACATACCTTGAATGCAGGAGGGCACAAGTAAAACACAGGATGCGAGATATGGAGAACTAGGATCGGGAACCACGAGCAGAGGGGTGGAGCAAATGCGACATCACACCCCTATTTGCAAAAAGAGCCAGGATACCTGCCGAATGGAAACCGCGAGCACCAGGGGGGGCGGGGCGCGCACATGACCTTACGCCTCTATTTTCAATTAGAGCTGCCTTGGACTCAAACTTGCAAGCAGCAGGGGGTGGGGCGCGCAAGTGACATCACGCCCCGAATCGCAGCCCACCAGTGAGAGTTTTCTAGCGTCACTGGTTGCTAGGGAAGCCCACGGTCCTGGCAAACTACATGCTAACATTACTGGCGGTCTGGGCAGAAGCGTCACTGAGGCCGCCGTTTAGTGACGGCCGGTCTAGTGTGTGTGTGTGTGTGTGTATACATATAAAAAATGTGAGTAAAAAACACAAAGGCATATTTTTTTTTAGCACAGCACATTTTTTCTGTTACTTATATACTGAATGCACAGCCTTATGGGATGTGATCAGTGCTAGCAGCTGATTATATATTAGAACTGACCGTTTGTGCCACTTTTGAAATTACATATTGGACTAAGCAGACTGGGATATCTTGGATCTAGACTGGTGCATATGCCAATAAATTTCACCCACTGCTCATGCCCCTTCATTGTGACATGGGCTTCTGGGCATGCTTGGTATACCCGGGAGTACAAGGCTTGTGACAAAGGTACCAAGCCTTAGTTTTGATGTTGCCACATGGAGAGAGCGGAAAGACCCCTAGAAGCTGTAGGAGGAGATGGTTACTTATTTTTTGTGGGGTAAGAGCGACTTTCCCTCAGTTTCTTCCTTGATGGATTTATCAAAGGAATTCCCCCAAATAGGTATTCACCATCAAAAGGCGTTCATACAGGGAGTGCAGAATTATTAGGCAAGTTGTATTTTTGAGGATTAATTTTATTATTGAACAACAACCATGTTCTCAATGAACCCAAAAAACTCATTAATATCAAAGATGAATATTTTTGGAAGTAGTTTTTAGTTTGTTTTTAGTTTTAGCTATTTTAGGGGGATATCTGTGTGTTCAGGTGACTATTACTGTGCATAATTATTAGGCAACTTAACAAAAAAAAATATATACCCATTTCAATTATTTATTTTTACCAGTGAAACCAATATAACATCTCAACATTCACAAATATACATTTCTGACATTCAAAAACAAAACAAAAACAAATCAGTGACCAATATAGCCACCTTTCTTTGCATGGACACTCAAAAGCCTGCCATCCATGGATTCTGTCAGTGTTTTGATCTGTTCACCATCAACATTGCGTGCAGCAGCAACCACAGCCTCCCAGACACTGTTCAGAGAGGTGTACCGTTTTCCCTCCTTGTAAATCTCACATTTGATGATGGACCACAGGTTCTCAATGGGGTTCAGATCAGGTGAACAAGGAGGCCATGTCATTAGTTTTTCTTCTTTTATACCCTTTCTTGCCAGCCACGCTGTGGAGTACTTGGACGCGTGTGCTGGAGCATTGTCCTGCATGAAAATCATGTTTTTCTTGAAGGATGCAGACTTCTTCCTGTACCACTGCTTGAAGAAGGTGTCTTCCAGAAACTGGCAGTAGGACTGGGAGTTGAGCTTGACTCCATCCTCAACCCGAAAAGGCCCCACAAGCTCATCTTTGATGATACCAGCCCAAACCAGTACTCCGCCACCACCTTGCTGGCGTCTGAGTCGGACTGGAGCTCTCTGCCCTTTACCAATCCAGCCACGGGCCCATCCATCTGGCCCATCAAGACTCACTCTCATTTCATCAGTCCATAAAACCTTAGAAAAATCATTCTTGAGATATTTCTTGGCCCAGTCTTGACGTTTCAGCTTGTGTGTCTTGTTCAGTGGTGGTCGTCTTTCAGCCTTTCTTACCTTGGCCATGTCTCTGAGTATTGCACACCTTGTGCTTTTGGGCACTCCAGTGATGTTGCAGCTCTGAAATATGGCCAAACTGGTGGCAAGTGGCATCTTGGCAGCTGCACGCTTGACTTTTCTCAGTTCATGGGCAGTTATTTTGCGCCTTGGTTTTTCCACACACTTCTTGCGACCGTGTTGACTATTTTGAATGAAACGCTTGATTGTTCGATGATCACGCTTCAGAAGCTTTGCAATTTTAAGAGTGCTGCATCCCTCTGCAAGATATCTCACTATTTTTGACTTTTCTGAGCCTGTCAAGTCCTTCTTTTGACCCATTTTGCCAAAGGAAAGGAAGTTGACTAATAATTATGCACACCTGATATAGGGTGTTGATGTCATTAGACCACACCCCTTCTCATTACAGAGATGCACATCACCTAATATGCTTAATTGGTAGTAGGCTTTCGAGCCTATACAGCTTGGAGTAAGACAACATGCATAAAGAGGATGATGTGGTCAAAATACTCATTTGCCTAATAATTCTGCACTCCCTGTATAAAGTGCCTCTAACAAGTAGGTTCAGCAGGCTATGCTTTTAAGCGCAAAGTCCTACACAACTGCACGTGACATTCTAGAGACTTGACGAATCATATTCTCTTGCATCAACTTAAAACAATGAGGCATGCATCACCTGCAAGTAGAGTTGCCACCTCATCCCTTTAAAACAGAACACATATGAATTACACAAGTTCTGGGGCTAATTGAATGCAGATAAGGCACCAAGTGAGTTTAATTACCACCTTAATCAGCCACAGAACCTGTGTAATTAATATGTGTTCTGTTTTAAAGGGATGAGGTGGCAACCCTACCTGCAAGTGTTCTAAAAGAATGAGGCCACCAAAGGCAAGTTCATGTTCACTATTCATTCATCTTAGAAAAAGTCTGGCAAATAGATATAGCAGCACTTGCAGGTCCTGCTCTACAGCTGTCAAGGGCAAAGATGCTTTTAAAATGTTTAACACAAGAATCTACAAAAAAAGGGAACATTCTTAATAGGAACTGTTATGTATTTGAAGACTGAAATGGCAGGATATACTACAATAGCAGCCCAATTTTTCTTAAATTATTTTTTCAATAGGATACATTTCAGCGAAGAGCCGAAGAGGAGTGAATACAGGCAGTCCCCATGTTACAAACCAGATCGGTTCTGTAGGTTTGTGCTCAAGTTAAATTTGTACAGTATGTAAGTTAGAACAGGTACACTGGCATTACTTATGGGAACTGCTGGGGCTTTTCTGTAATCAGGGCCCTGATGATCAGTACCCCGATAACCTACCCATGTCTCCTCTGCGAGGAGATGCCACTGATCAGCACTCTTCGCCACACACGCCATCAGTGTGAGGAGAGACGATTCACATCACTTCTGTATTTACATGTGACCGGCTGTGATTGGAAACATTGTTAAAGCGGAGTTCCAACCACAATTAGCATTTTTTAAATGTATGTCCTTTCATCATGCGTTTTTATAATATAAATCTGGTCACTTACTATTTTACAATCCGCCGCCGATCCGCATAGATATTCAAAAAAGATAGTTTATTAAACTATATCTACACCGTTGTCATTTTGCTTGTGGGCAATGTGAAGCCTACAGGCACTTACTTCCTGGAAGTCTTGGATGGGGAGTGATAATTGGACAGCGCACTGCATCCTGGGAAATGATGACACACATTTCCCAGGAGCATTAGAGGGAGATGTCAGAATCCTAGGTGGATTCAAAGGCAGATGTTGTGGGACCGCATAACAGGCATTTCCAGATGAGTAAAAAAAAAATGTTTTTTTTTTTTTTTCTTTTTTAGTTGTAAGCTAGAGTTTAAAGCAAAATTGTTTTTTTGAGATGGAACCTCCACTTTAAAGAGCTGCAGATCTTTACAGAGATCGGGGTCGTGCCGTGTCCTAGCAACACAGTCACGATTGCCGTGCTGTGTGCTGTCCCGGGCACACAATATCGGCTGTTCTAGGGCGCCATTATATTACATCCTTCCATAATAAGAACCGTCCCTCCATCATTTGACGGTGTGGGGGGCAAGTGGTTAAAAACTTTGCAAATTTATTAAAATGAAAAAAAAAAAAAAAAATCACATGTACATAAGTATCACAGCCTTTGCTCAATACTTTGGTGAAGCACCTTTGGCACCAAATACAGCCTCAAGTCTTTTTGAGTATACTACAAGCTTGGCACACACATTCTTCTTTGCAAGACCTCTCAAGCTCCATCAGGTTGCACAGCCATTTTCACATCTTGTCCGAGAGGTTCAAGTCTGGTCCACTCAAGTTTGGTTCGGCGGCCTCCCTCTAGGAAGTGTCCTGGTGGTTCCAAACTTCTTCCATTTACAGGTGATGGAGGTGACTGTGCTCATTGGGACCGTCAATGCTGTAGAAATGTTTCTGCACCCTTACCCAGACCGAGATACAATCCTGTGTCTGCGCTCTACAGGCAATCCCTTGGATTCCATGGCTTGGTTTGTGCTCTGACATACACTGTTAATTGTAAGACCTTATTTAGGCAGGTGTGTACCTTTCCAAATTATGTCCAATCAACCAAATTTACCACAGGTGGACTCCAATCAAGTTGTAGAAACCTCTCAATTTTGAGGGTCGTGGCAATAGCTGTAAATACTTATGTACATTTTTTGTTTTTTTTACATTTGCAAAGATTTCTAACAAACTTATTTTACATTGTCAATTTGGGGTATTTGTAGAATTTTGAGGAAAATAATGAATGTATGCTATTTTAAGGCTCCAACAACAAAATGTGGAAAAAATTAAGCGCTGTGAATACTTTCCAGATGCGCTGTATGTTTGTGCAATACATGGCTGATCCACGTGGAAGATGAAACTATAGTAGGCACTGCTACTACAACGATCACTGCTGGCTTCCAGATCCCATGCCAATTGGCTGCCCTGCTGCCTACTGATCACAGAAGGTCACCCGTTTGGCAAGTGCACTAATCAGGGAACAGTGTATTTTCTCAATAAATGCAAAGTGTTCTCTGACTGGATGAGGTGGAACTCATGGAGAATGTGACATCACCAACCTGCCACTCCCTTCTCATCCAATCAGAAAAAGCTTTTCATTCTTTAAGAAAATTTGTATTCCCTGACTGATGCCCAGTCTCCAGAAGCTAGCCGAGATCACTGTGGTAGTGGTGCCTACTACAGTAAATTCCACAGGTTATGGCACATACATATTTATGTTAGTCCAAGCTAGAGCAATGCAACTATATAAAACTGAAATATCTAAACTAAGCTCTATTAAAAAGAAGGAAAAAAAAAACACACACACCACCTAAGCACACTTTTACCTTTATTATATATAGATTAACCGCTTGCTGACCGGCTAACACACTTTTACATTGGCAGAATGGCACGGCTGCGCAAAGCAACGTATATATACATTGCTTTGAATTTTGCACCGTGCGGGAGTGCGCCCCTGCTGCGAGCGTGCCGGCGGACTTGATGTCCCGCGATCGTGTCACGGATCGCCAGAACGGGGGATGCCTTTGTAAACAAGGCATCTCCTTGTTCTGCCTTGTGACAGGACACTAATCTTCTGCTCCCTGTCATTGGGGCGCAGCGATCAGTGTCGTGTCACATGAAGCCCAGCCCCCACACAGTTAGAATCACTCCCTAGGACACACTTAACCCCTTCCCTGCCAGTGTCATTTACACAGTAATCGGTGCATTTTTACGGCACTGATCGCTGTAGAAATGACAATGGTCCCAAAATAGCATCAAAAATGTCCGATGTGTCTGCCATAATGTCGCAGTCACGATAAAAAACGCTGATTGCCGCCATTACTAGTAAAAAAAAAAATATATTAATAAAAATGCCATAAAACTATCCGCTATAACTTGTGCGCAAACCAAATCAGATGTTTATTTCGATTTTTTTAACCAAAAATATGTAGAATGATACAAAAAAATAGGATTTTTTGTACTCACCGTAAAATCCTTTTCTCTGAAGTCCATGGACGGACACAGCTCCTTAAATCTTGACAAGTGGGTTATGTTCCCTGTTTACAGGAGAGGACTAGGCAGAAACATGTTAAATAGTTAAATACATGTTACATTAACAGAGTTGAACAGCCCCGCCCAGGGGGCGGTCCCTCCAGACATAACCCTCCTCACTGCAGCTTGCAGCCTCAGTTCGTAACAAGCAGTACAAACCTAAAAAGGAGGGGTGGGAGCTGTGTCCGTCCATGGACTTCAGAGAAAAGGATTTTACGGTGAGTACAAAAAATCCTATTTTCTCTTATCGTCCATGGACGGACACAGCTCCTTAAATCTTGACAAGTGGGACGTCCCCAAGCAGTGTCAAAAAACGAGGGGTGGGAAATATATCAGTAAAAACAATTTTAACTTCACCCCAAAACAAGCAGAGCTCCTCAACGGAGGAGGTGCAACTTTAAACAGCCGCCGGCAAAAACTAGCGGCTGAAAAAAACATCATAAGATGCACTCACAGCAACCATGTAAATTCTGGAAAAAGCGTGAACGGACGAGCAAATCGCCGCCTCGCACACCTGTGAGACCGACGCATGATGTCGGGAAAAAAAAAAAAAAAAAAAAAAAAACCCAGGAAGCACCAATTGCCCTGGTCGAAAGTGCCGTGACCGGAAAAGGGGGGCCCGCCCTTAGGAGCATAGGCCTGTATGACGGCCTGCCCGATCCACCGAGAAATGGTGGTCGACGAGACCGCCAGGCCCTTTTGTGGACCAGACACCGACACAAAAGAGAGTCAGAAGCTCCGAAATGGAGCCGTAGTAGGCTGGTATACCCGCAAAGCCCACGCCTAAAGTATGAAAGGCCGAAACCTCCTTCGGAAGAAGGGAAGGTCGCGGGCGCACCATCACCTAATCCTTATGGGGGATCAAGCATGGCGGCTTGCAAGACAAGACCGCCAACTCAGAAACCCCTCTAACAGAGGTAAAGGCCACTAAAGGGGCCACCTTCTGAGATAGTGTCAAGAGAAAATCTCTCTGATGTTTCCAAAAGGAAGGTTCCTGAAGAACCGAGAGCACCAGAGTCAAAACTCATGGGGGAAGAGATGGGCCAAGAGGGGAAAGTATATGACAAACCCCTTGCACACAAAAAAAGGGGACCCACCAGGGAACGGGCCGCAAAAAGGCCACTAAAAACACAGCCAAGGCTGAAATCTGCCCCCAAACGGTGCTTTAAGCAATTTTTAGATCCAATCCAAGCTTTAAAAACAGCAGGACCCTGGACATTGAAAGTACGCCCGTGGACGTCACTCCATCCCTTCGCACCAAGAGAGGTGCGACGGTAGATCCTCCGGAAGAAGATTACGGTGCCCTGTTGAGATGACCGAGTCAGACAGACCCTGGTCACCTAAAGTCTGGCTTCCAATAACCATGTTAAGCAAGTCAGTGACTGTACAACAGGAGGAAGTATGGGACCTTGAGACAGGAACCTCCTGCCCTGGCAATCGCCAGGGTGCCTCCGCTACCAGGCGCCCGATATCAGCGTACCAAGGACGCCGAGATTAATCTGGAGCGATTAGAATCATCGGGATCTCCTCAGCATCCACTCTGTGGAGCGGCCGAGGAAGCAACTACCATGGAGGAATGGCAAAAAATCACCGATACAGACAACACAGGGCCACCAGCGCGACTGACGCGTCTGTACAAGATCACTAGACCTGGCCACTAACTGACACCCTTGCGGCGGAGACAAGCTGCCAGGAGATCCATGCCATGTGAGGCTCACCTCCTGCAAGGGAGCCGAAACACCCCAAAGCACAAAGACCAGTCGCCCTGGTCCAGCATCTGGCGACTCCAGTAGTCTGCCTGCCGGCATACCTGATGGTAGACTGAAGCCACGGCCGTGGCGTTGTCCGGCTGAAACCAGATTGGTCGACCACAAGGAGAAGCATAGCCTGATCGCCTAAAATAGTAGGACAATGAACAGTAGACAGCACCTGGTATTCCCAGGCGGTCTTCCACCAGGCACTAGCCAGGCCCGACCCTGGGTAGCTACCGAGACCAGACACATTCAAGGAGGTGTGGTCATAGGTCCACGCAAGTCCAGCGACTCAGGGCCGACTGGACCCCCCAGTTTTGTGAACCTCCAGGTTCACAACCCGTGAGCTGGCATTCGTCGTAAACACCGACCACTGGAAGGAAGGAACAACTTCCCGGACCGAAGAGTCGGGAATCTCTGTCACCAACTCAGAGAGACTCTGACTAGGTGGCGCACAGGAATCTAATGATTTCAGAGACAAGAGATTTTTACCACCTGGACAGTAGTTCCACTGGAAAACCAGGGTGTGGAACTGGACATACAGTACCACCTTGAAGGAGGCTACCCACAGACCCTGAACCAGCAGGCGCCCGGAGAGAAGACCGATTGCGTGATGCCAATACCTTCTCCGCAGACTGAAGAGTCTGCAATTTCTCCAGGGGAAGAAGGACCTTTGCCACTGAGGAGTCTGGATCAACACTAGATACTCCAACGCTGAGTCGGAACCTAGCATGCCCATAATTTGAACCCTGGGTCGCACACTTGTAGGGCAGGCTTGCTGCCACTGAGCTACACTTTCTGGCCTAAACGTCTAACATCCACCCGAATCTTCGGAGGGTCTGAATGGGAATAACCCATCCACTAGGTCGGAGACAGAAGCTGCTCTCAGAAGAAAGTCGTCAAAGTAGCCAATGAGGCAAAGCCTCGCTGACCCAACAAAATTCAAATAAGTGCGAGCTCCTAGCTGAAAACCCATGGTGCTGACGCCAGATCAAAAGGGAGGGCCACAGGCTGACAGAGACCCTTCTCTCATCACGAAGCACAGAAAAAAACACTGTGACATGTGCAAAACGGGACATGCATGTATGCGTCCCTGATGTCCGAGGACGTCAGGACATCCCCCGGATGAAGCGCAGCTACCACCGAACAAATGGATTCCATGCGGAACTACCCGACGTTCACAAAGGTATTTAGGGCCTGAGGCCCATAGAAAACCCCAAAACTCTCGTCCTGCAGGAAAGGTAAAATTACCTTGCAGCTTAGCAAATCCCACACTGCCCAAGGCAGACCGACGTGCCGGGAGGGGAAGACACAAGGACAGAACTTTGTTCTGTGGATAGGAGGAAACCCTATCTAGTACTCCGAAGAGACCACCTCGCAGACCCACTAGTCGGAGAGCAGGGAGGTTTCACTGAATTGTGAACCTGCAAGCCGCCCCTCCCACCTAGAGACAGGGAGGGAAGGCTATATACATTGGCAGGATTTGGGTGCCGGCGTGATCGGCTTATGCACCCAGGGACAGATTAGTCCCCCAGCTGGGCCTTTGACGGCCTGGGAGGGTTGCCCCTAAATAATACACACACATAGTGTGTATGTATATTATGTAGGTGTATGCACACATGTCTTTGGAGGAAACCGGAGTACCCGGAGGAAACCCACACAGACACAGGGAGCGACAATGCAAGCTCCAGGCAGATTGGAGATTCGAACCAATGACTCTTTTGCTGCCAAGTAAT
The DNA here is from genome assembly GCF_905171775.1 of Rana temporaria. Classification (NCBI taxonomy): domain Eukaryota; kingdom Metazoa; phylum Chordata; class Amphibia; order Anura; family Ranidae; genus Rana; species Rana temporaria. The sequence continues at coordinate 205,576,287 of NC_053490.1, read as the reverse complement.
GGAGTTAAGCACTACACCACCGTGTGCATAAAACCATTCTGAAACAGACGCCCTGGATAACAAGGGCGCAGCATTCAATGAAGCATCACAGACCTATATGAGGCCCTGGACCAGCTGGCCCGCTAGGCTAATAACCTCAGGAGAGAGTCGGTGCTCCTCCACTGTCTGGTGCAAAATGCTCACTCTGTGAGTTGTATACAGCACTAGGGGTCAGGACTACTCCAAGATGGCCGCCGAGCGTTCAGAACGCGGCCACAGGAAAAAGGCCAGCACAATGTAAGCTGCGCCATAGCGTGGCTACGACAAAATGGGCGCCAATGGGAGTTTTCAATGTAATTGAAAAATCTCCCAAAAAAAAAATAGCGCCAGCGACCACTGAGACCCCAGTGTAGTGGCCACAATAGGCCGCAAGCCAGACCCCAGCATGGTAAACATGGAACGGGTCAGTACTTCGGATCTTCTATCAGTCAGATCCATACAAGTAGGGGTTCCCGCCCGGCGGTGAGGGACTACAAAAGCCCTCAGTGGCTTTTCTCATTCCGCATCTCAGAAATTATCAAAGAAGGGCACAGAAGGAAAAAACCTACACAGCGGTCTGATTTGTGTGATCCAAAAAAGACCGAGCCCTCAGCGGAAACCCAGCTGCACTATGCAGCTTAGGAGAGTCCCTTGCAGCAGTAAAAAGCGCACCCATAAATGCCTTATTCTGCCTTTTTTTTTTTTTTTTCAACTAGGTACCTAGTCCATGGCTCCATAACAGAGCATTCCCCAGGGGATAACGGGGGACTCTTTTACCGCCCGCCCGCAGTCCACCCCCACCCTGGCACAAACTGTGTCCAGGACTACAATAAAAACTCTGTGGGAATCACAGGTGCTAACACCTGCTGCCACCACCAGCATGTGGGGAAGGACCCAGATACTGACTCCAATATTTACATATAGTGTGTATTATAATATGCACACCTGTCCATACAAATAGACAAAAGCTCCTAGAGCCCTATTCAGGGCCTCTCACCCACTTGCTGCGCTGACCAGGGGTAACCAGGGGACTCCCTCAGGAGGAGACTGCCCAGCGCTGCCTGTGAGGAAAAGAACCGTGAGGTAACTTTTGCAGGGACCTGTGTTTAAACAGGAAAAGCCTCATAGGGCTGTTTTATTTAAGGATAAGACACAGATACAGCATAAAAAGCAAAACCGTTACAGGTGTCACCAATCAGTCAGCGTCTGCTGAAGTATAATCATAAACATCTGTGCTCATCACAGGGCTTTTTACCTCACAGGAAAGCCCAATACAACAAAAAAAAAAAAAAAAAACACAGGCCAGATAACACAGTCCCCTCAGGAAGGCCCCCTCCCCCCTGACAGCGGCAATGTTAGCAATGCAGCAAGGGAAAGGAGCAGGGAAGTAAGGGGAAGGGACCCCCGAACCCCAGGAATGCCCAGCCGTACCAACCCACCGAAGCAGGAGGGACTGTACTTACCCGTCCGAGCGAGGACTCGCTGACGCATTCCTGACAGAACTACAACCGCAATGGAGGTAGCTGTCGGCCCGGTCCACTGTGATTGAGACAACACCACAGCTCAGTCATATGTGGACCTCGGAGCAAAGCTCACCGGCCACCTCAGGAGTCATGAGGTATGGCGTGGCAGACCAAGCCTCTTTGCAAAGGTGTGCCCACGCTTGCTGGTCGGACTGAGTAGACTACAAGGATCTATAATATCCAGCCTGTCTCTCAGCCAACAGTTGAAAGAAGATTCTTCAAGAAAAAGTAAAGTAAAATAAAATAAAATTTCTCCTCAGGGCGCTGGGCCCAAAGGGAGCCATACGTCCTTCTCCTTTGCTAGGCAGAACGAAACTGAGGCTGCAAGCTGCAGTGAGGAGGGTTATGTCTGGAGGGACCGCCCCCTGGGCGGGGCTGTTCAACTCTGTTAATGTAACATGTATTTAACTATTTAACATGTTTCTGCCTAGTCCTCTCCTGTAAACAGGGAACATAACCCACTTGTCAAGATTTAAGGAGCTGTGTCCGTCCATGGACGATAAGAGAAATATTTTTTTGGGGATATTTATTATAGTAAAAAAATGTTTTTTTTTTAAAAATTGGCGCTCTATTTTTGTTTATAGCGCAAAAAATAAAAACCAGAGGTGATCAAATACCACCAAAAGAAAGCTCTGTTTGTGGGGGGGGGGGGGGGGGGAAGGGGCGAGTCGCACGACCGCGCAATTGTCAGTTAAAGCGACGCAGTGCCAAATCGTAAAAAGTGGCCCGGTCATTTGGCAGCTAAATCCTCCGGGGCTGAAGTGGTTAATCCTGCTCCCCTTTAACGCCTCAAGCAGAACAGGACCCGCCATCAGTGAGAAATGCCAAGCATTATATAGCTACCTGCAATGAAAGAGCCTGAAAAATAAATCTTTCAGTGCCGACTTCCTACATAGTCACATGACATCTTAAAGTCAAAGATGGACACTGAAGACGTCCCTCTCTGATCACAAGTCTAAACAGGTAGTTACATAATACTTATGTTACTAACTCAGTCCTCATTCTCACTGAAGTCTGAATGGTGGAGTATCTCGATTCAGGGTTACCAACCCCTCCACCACATATTGTATTTTTGGTACTGGCTCAGTCCTCCCATGCTTGCCTCCAAATACTGGCAAGTCATCACCTAACTACTACTTCTTTAGAGTAATAAGCACTCACACCAGACTGTTAAAGAGGAAGGTCACACTAAAATGTATCTATGAACATTCACCTTCTGCCTGTCAAGTGTACGCACATATGGGATCTTACTGGAGTGGGTCTTCTTCCATGGGGCTGCATGTTTACCTTCCTGTGCCATTAACCAACAGTTCCAGTTCTCAATCAGATGATTGCTGTGATAGCCTGTGATTGGCCCCTGTGCTCCTTCTACTCTTGCTAGAGAAGACTGTAAACAAAAAAGTTGGGTAAAATATATATATATATAAAATAAAAGATAAAATAGCTAGATCATGGTTTGACCCAGGTGACTGTCAGGGTCAAAGGTCAGCCATGTTAGTGTTTTTTTTTTTTAGGTAGGATTAAAAAAAGCAGCGCATTTTTATTCAGTATCTGTGTCAGTTTAAGTGTGTACGATTGTGTCTGAGCTCTACTACGGGTATAATAAACAATAAAACATACACTTTGTTCTTTTTTTTTTACCATTTTGTGCCAGTTTTTCCTGACGACAAAAAAAAAAATCTGAAGATATTAATTAACCTTAACCATCAAATGAAGGTCCAATTTGTACTGAAAAACAAGGTATAATTCATCTGGATACACCAAGTTGAACATATTTTTCATTTTAACTGCCCAACAGCAACATTTTTATCAACTAGTGTTAATATAAACTTTTATTGTAAATTGACAATACAGAATGTTTTTGATTACATGAGATTACATTTATTTTTTTTAATTTCTGGAAAAAGTTAAATCTTAAGAATGCTGTAACTGCACAATTTTATGTTTTCTTATTTGAAGGGGAAATATGAAAAAAAATCAGTATGACTGGTAGTGTTATCGGCAGTAAATCTGTTTATGGGCTAAATAACTTAAGTTGCAGGCACTCAACACAGAACAGGCTCCTGTAAGATCATATTATTCTGCTTGTTTGACTGCCTACAAGAGGAAAAGTTTGCACACAGAATGGTTTATTTTTTACCATCTTGGTTATAGGTTAAATAGGTTTACAATCTGTTAAAAAAAAAACCTTACCTCTGCAATGGCATCTCTACATACATTGTTTACAGCTTTCTAGAGCCACAGCTCCTAAGAAAGATCCCCTCAACTGTTCCCAAGTTATAGACAAGTGGGCAGGGTCCGCTTCAGGCTGGTCCTTATTCACAATACGATGGGTGGACTCTGCCCATTTATCTGCAGCATGAGGACAGCTGGGTATATTCATAGGAACAGTGGCAAATAAAACAAAAAAATATACTGATTTAGCATTTTTACAGATTTCATAGCAATTCTTTAACTACAGTGAGGATTTTTCTGCCTTATTTTGCATTCTCTACCAGAAAAATACAGTATAAGGAGTCAACACAGTGTGGCAAGGAGAAATAGTACAGTGGGAGGAGCCTTAGTTGCTGGCTAGTGATTGGTGTATGGGAGGCTGGAAGCAGCGCACATGTTCTACAGGTGTATTTTCTCCATCTCCTGCCTTCAAGTACTTGTCCAAGATGAAAATTATCTCATCATTCAGCATTTGGAATTTACGTATGCGCTCTACCATCTTCTTCAAGGGCTGTAAAAGACAAAGACCGCTATTAAAAATGTGACAAACCACTTTTTTGCTTGAGCTGGACATGTGTAATTCTGCATGGCATAAGCATAAAGCGGTTCTAGAGACAGGAGCTTGACTTTCTTTTTACAAGAAGTTTTATTGTTTCCCAAAGTGAAACTGTCCGGTACAAAAGAGCACATTATATCAGGAAACTTGGTTATTCACATACCACATTTTTGATAATCTCATCCTTGCCATCATGCTTCTGTACTTTCAGGAGATGATAACAGAAGTCCATAACATCATAGCGGCGGTGCTGACCCAAAAGGACAATGATCATACAGCCAGCCCAGTGAAGTCCGTCACCAAAACACTGCCTATTATAAGAGATGTGAAATATTACCAACACATTCACAGTTTATATACTTGCCAGAGAAAACTACAAATAGAATATGCATATAGGAGGACTATAAAAATAATGTCAAACGTGTCAATGCTGGAGGCTCCAACAACAATTTATCAAACATCTAGCAATCTTTCCTAACATTTAAAACACATCAGAGGGGTTGGGCATTTTGCAGTGACAGATACAGTATTCTTCTAGAGGGCGATTAATAAAAGTGCTGATCATCATGTCATTGACAACACAGGAAGAACATGAAGAGAGCAATGGCGTGCTCCAATGCATCATCATCCAACAAAACTAGTCTGCTCATTCAAGAAGACACTATTAGCCGGATTCAGGTAGAGCGGCGTATCTTAGATCGGCGTAGCACAAGTACAGTATTCTCAAAGCACTTGCTCCGTAAGTTGGCGTAGCGTAAATGGGCCGGTGTAAGCCCACCTAATTCAAATTAGGAAGGTAGTGGGCGTGTTGTATTAAAAATAAGCCGTGACCCCATGTTAATGAATTCCCGAACGAACGGCGCATGCTCAGAATCACATCGAATTTACACCCTAAGATACGACGGCTCAGTGGCAAAGACGTGAACGTAACCTACGCCCAGCCCCATTCACGTACGACTTACGTAAACGACTTAAAATCCGACGGCAGTTTTGACATCCATACCCTAACATGACTTAGACCAGCTATTTGGTGGTTTATCTTTACGCCGGAAAAACGCCTTACGTAAACGGCGTAGATTACAGCGACGGGCATAAGTAAGTTCGTGAATCGGCGTATCTAGGTCATTTACATATTCAACGCGTAAATCAACGGTAGCGCCCCTAGCGGCCAGCGTAAATATGCACCCAAGATACGACGATGTATGAGACTTACGTCGGTCGTATTAAGCCAGAATTCAGGCGTATTGAGAATAAGGCGCATAGATACGACGGCGTATCTGTAGATACGCCAGCGTAAGTCTTTCTGAACCTGGCCCTATATAGCTAAATGTCTACCTTGTACAAAATATTTTGTAAATTTAGCTGCAGTGAGCCTCACAAATGTTTAAATGAAGCAGATTTGATATTACAAATTAGGCTTGTCTGATGATACATGACGTGACGCAGTATACTTACTCCACAGTGAATTCATGAGTACCCACAGGTATGCAATAAACAAACTGCATAGCACTCCAGAGCCTATGGAATTCTACACACTCGTCTACATGCATCACACCATTGCTGGGAAGGGGGCCACGCCAAATAGGATCATCGAGATAACTACGGACTCGAGTAAGGATAACTTCAAACATCGACAGGCCGCAGCAGAGACGTTCTTTGGTCAGTAAGTCGCCCTCTCTTGCTATGGCAATTTGCTGTGAAAAAAGCCCAATATGAATAAAAAAAAGTGTTCGAAATATGCACAATAGTCATGTTTTAATCACTATTTTACCGCCCATTTAAAACAATCATCTAATTTGAATCTTTTATGTTTGCAATCACTGAGGAAATACCTGAGGAGTCCCTAATCTTTCTATGAGTGGCACCAGGTGCAGTGGAGCATACTTCGATTCCAGTCTTTTCATCTTTGCCTCCAGACGTTCTCCCTCTGGAAATCAACGCATATACATTTATGACTTAAAGGGAATCGAGTGTTTTATATAATATTATGCTAAAATACACAAATTGTTATGTTTTTTCATTTCTTTTTAACAGACAAATATAAAATTCTACACAGATGTTGTATATGCATATATCGTTTGTAGCCAGCAGGGAGAGACCTATGAAAAAGCCAGCCTCTGAAATCTCACCCATTCAGGGTATGCCAAAAATAGATTCTGTTAGCACAGGAAACAAAGTCTCAACACAGCGTGAAAAGGTATTAAGGCATAGTTTTATAAATACATAGACAACGATCTGACTCCACTTATTAAAATGCATTTATGACTGATTCTAACCCTAGGGCTGCCACTGCTCAAGCTAGATGGGCTTCATTGGACATATTTACTAAATCTGACTGGTCTGAATTTAGTGATACCTACCTCCGATATTTCTTCAAAAGATAGGATTATTCAGCAAAAAAATGTTTCACTACTCCCACTAGATTGCACAGAATGGGTCTACGCTCAGGCGCTACCTGCTTTAGGGGCTGAGGGCAGGCTGGTGATTTCCTCCATTGCTTCTGGGCCTATCCCATGGTCCAGGAGTTTTGGAAGGAAGTGGGCTCCTTTCTTTTTTCTGCACTGGGCCTTCCTAATGTCCTTCATCGCTAAAACTGTCTCTTAGGTATATTTGGAGACCGGTCCCTTTCTAGTTATGCTAAACGACTTTTCCTCATTTTGAATTTTTATGATAAAATATATCTTTAAAAAAAAAAATACAATGTCATGATACCCTGTAATGTACATTTATTTGCGGATGAAATGTTAAAATAAAAATAACGAAAAAAGTGTTACAAATCACCAGTTTATAAACCTGCAAATCAGAGGTCTCAAGCTGTAGCTGTTGCAAACCTACAAGTCCCATCATGCCTCTGCCTTTGGGAGTCATGCTTGTCGTGATGCGATGGATTGCGGTTTCACCTGTAGTGTATGGTGGAATCGCCACATAAAAAAAAGCAAAGAAACAAAAAGAAAGAGGACGCCTCCTCATAGTGTAAAAAAAAAAAAGGATAGAAAATGTATTCCAAAAATTTTATCCATCAAATATAAAACTCCATAAAATATCCACATCAAAGTAAACGTGAAAAAATATAGATAGGAAAAAAATATCACAAGTAAAAAAGGGAGAAATAGCACAGTCTAGGAATGGCTGGGGCATA